>NW_026896037.1:0-193432 GCF_033153095.1 Gastrolobium bilobum
AACATAAAACCACCTTCACTGCCCATATGGAACATTCTCTTTCAGAAGGATGCCCTTCGGGTTATGTAATGCACCAGCAACGTTCCAGAGGTGTATATTCTCAATCTTTTCCGATCTAATAGGTGAAGGAGTAGAAGTCTTTATGGATGATTTTTCAGTACTGGGGACGTCATATGATCACTGCTTGGACAATTTAGAAGAAGTCCTTCAAAGGTGTCTGTCCTCTAATCTAGTGCTTAATTGGGAAAAATGCCACTTCATGGTGAAAGAAGGAATAGTCCTGGGACACAAAATTTCTAGAGAAGGACTGGAAGTGGATCAAGCCAAAGTAGAAGCTATAGCAAAAATTCCACCACCAGTAAGTATAAAAACCTTGAGATCTTTTTTAGGGCATGCAGGCTTTTACAGAAGGTTTGTTAAAGATTTTTCCAAAATAGCTAGACCTTTATGCCACTTATTAGAAAAAGATATAAAATTTGAGTTTAACTCTGACTGTGTGAAAGCTTTTGAATCTTTGAAAAATAAGCTCATTACCACGCCTGTCATCCAACCTCCAGACTGGAACTTACCCTTTGAACTAATGTGCGATGCAAGTGATCATGCTATTGGGGTAGTTCTTGGCCAGAGGAAGGACAAACTTTTTCGTAGCATATATTACGCCAGTAAAACTCTAAATGAAGCTCAGGTGAACTACACGGTCACTGAAAAGGAGCTATTGGCTGTAGTATATGCTTGTGAAAAATTCAAGCCTTACATTTTAGGATCAAAAGTTATTGTCCATACTGACCATGCAGCTCTCAAGTACCTCTTCCCAAAAAAGGAAGCAAAACCAAGATTGATAAGATGGGTCCTACTGCTACAAGAGTTCAATTTGGAGATCAAAGAAAGAAAAGGAAGTGAAAATCAAATTGCAGATCATCTGTCCAGATTGGAACACATTGAAGTGGGGCTACCAATCAAGGAAACATTCCCTGACGAACAATTGTTTGTCATTAATCACATAGAGACAAATGCTCCTTGGTTTTCTGATATAGCCAACTTCCTTGCAGCAGGGCTGGAACCTTATGATGCGAATAAAATGTAGAAGAAGAAATTTTTTCACGATTGCAGGAACTACCTCTAGGACGAACCAATACTGTTCAAAAGATGCGCAGACCAAATGATAAGAAGGTGCGCCCCAGAAGAAGAACATCCTCAAATCCTTCAACACTGCCATTCGTCCCCATATAGAGGACATCTAGGTGGAATCAGGACTGCCTCCAAGGTTCTTCAGTCAAGTTTTTTATGGCCTTCCCTTTTTAAAGATGCACGTCAATATGCAAAAAATTGTGATAAATGTCAAAGAGAAGGTAACTTGACTAAACAAAATGAAATGCCCCTCAATCCGATCGTAGAAGTTGAATTATTTGATGTTTGGGGCATTGACTTCATGGGACCTTTTCCTCCTTCGTGTAGGAACAAATTCATATTAATGGCTGTGGATTATGTAAGCAAGTGGGTAGAAGCAGTTGCTTTACCCACTAATGATGCTAAGGTGGTTATAAAATTTTTAAAGAGGAACATATTAACCAGATATGGAACCCCACGTTGTCTCGCCAGCGATGGAGGGAAACATTTCATCAACCGTCAACTTGAGAGGTTGTTGGAGAAATATGGAGTCAAACACAAAGTTGCAACCCCATACCATCCACAAACCAGTGGTCTCATCGAAGTCTCTAACCGAGAGGTTAAGAGAATTTTAGAGAAGGTAGTTAATCCTTCTTGAAAAGACTGGTCTCTCAAGTTAGACGAGGCATTATGGGCTTACAGAACAGCATATAGAACACCCTTAGGGTGTTCCCCGTACAGATTGATATTTGGCAAAGCTTGCCACCTCCCCCTCGAACTGGAGCACAAGGCTTACTGGGCAGTTCACACCCTCAACCTGGATGAAAAAATAGCTGGAGAGAAGAGATTGCTGCAACTCGAAGAGTTAGAGGAGTTCAGAGGGAACACATACGAAAATCATAGATTGTACAAGGAGAAGATGAAGAAGTGGCACGATAAAAGGATCAGGAACAGACATCTAAAAATCGGTCAGAAGGTGCTACTCTTCAACTCCAGACTCTGACTGTTCCCAGGTAAACTCAAATCAAGATTGACCGGGCCATATCAAATTATTAACGATGCAGGAAACGAAACTTTCGAAATCCAAGGTTCAGAACATGGTCGTTCCTTCAAGGTAAATGGGCACAGGTTGAAGCTATACAATGATGAAACCTTTGATGAAAAAGAGGAAAGTATCCCTCTTTCTGAAACTCCTTAAGAGGTAAGTACCATGTCTATCTAAAGACATTAAACTAAGCGCTGACTGGGAGGCAACCCAGTAGATACATTTGCTCTCTAACAAAGAGCAAAGTTTTGGGGTGGTTATCCATAACCACATAGTTGCCGAAAAGGAGGGAACGTCTGATGTTCCTCTCCAAAAAGTCCAAATAAAGTACGTTCCAGGAACGTAGTTTTGGGGTGGTCCCTAACCACAGACCTCCATAATGAAAAGGAGAAACCCTCCTATTTATCCTAGCTTAGTTGTTTTAAATTCTGTTTTTAATTTAGTTTCTTTCCGTTCCCTTGTAATTAATCTTTTTGAAATAGAAAAGAATTTTTTGATCAAACTGTTTGGTATATACATGCATTTCAGTTGTAGTATTAAGACTGCCCAATTCTTTTGGATTAACTAACATACATGAAACACAAAGTCACTGACTAATCATGCTTGTTCTTTCTCTGAGTACTTGAAAATAGAAACAGTGCAGGGAATTTAATCCTCAGATTTTTGACAGAAGCTGATCTGTGTGAACTCAAGCTGGTAAGGAACGGAAAAATGCCAAACACCTACTTCTGAGAGCGTTCCTGAGGTGTAACCACAATGAAACTTCTCAGCTTGCCTTGATGCTGTAAGTACTGCTGAAGACAGATGAATTCTGTTGTCAAGGATCAAAACTGAATCACACACTCACCTCACCTCCATCATACACCATCGATTAATCAGAAAAAACAAGGAACGTACTCAACAATGAACCAAAAAGGGACAGAAGAAAAACAAAGAAAAAGGGGAACAACCATTCAAAAGAATTCATGAAAAACCAGAAAACCTTCCTCCAAAGGGGGAAAAAGGTTCAAGAAAAGGTGTTCCCTCAAAATAGAAAAAGTCCAAGTTCAAAGGCACAAAAGCTAAACGTTCCTTGACCCCACAAATCAGGCCACCATTTCTTCCACAGTTCCATACACTTACCCATCAAAGAAATCCTTGGAACGGAAGACAGCTGTACTTCATAGGAACGCAGCAGAAAAGCAAAATCTAAAGAATCACATCCAGGAATGGACAGAGCAAACACCAACCCATGAGTGACAGTGAGACAAGAGATCAGCAACCTTCTCTTATCTGAGGATAGAATACTCTTACTGTTTACTATGGAGAGTAGTTCATTTTCTGAAAAGTTCATGGTTGCTCACTGGCTCAAGTTCCTTTCTGTTATGCTATTCTTTTAAATTGGGCAGACCAATACAATATTTCTGAGTTGTTTGAGGACAACCAACAGTTTAGTTTTGGGGTGTTTGATGGGACGTAAATTTGTTCCCATCTAAGCCCATTTTGATGGAAAAATACCATACGTTCCCTCATCTGATGAGCAACTTCAGCATGAAAATCACTTGTTTTATACATTTGTGACAAAAACACAGTGGGGGAACGGATGGTAACGTATTCCTTTAAAATATATTAAAAGGGGAACAGATTGAGACGCATTTAATGCACCTGCTCCATTCATTTAATGCTCATGTACACTTTACAGGTAACGTAGAGTTAAAGACTTCTAAAAAGCAAGGCGGTGCACCAACTGAGCAGCTGGAAACGTGAAGAGCAGGGAATCAAGAGTTCTCATTGGCTGAAAACAGAAGCAAAACATGGGAAGGCCTGCAAACTACGGCTAATCATTACCAAACCTTGTTCCATCCAGCAATTTGCGCAGCTTCCATACTCTCCTGCCACCGACCCGTCCCCTCATTCAAGCAACTTCCTCCAAAGGATTTACAAGCTTGCCACTCTCCTTCCATCTATAAAAAGGACCACCCTCATACAAAAACATCATCAGATTCTGGAGGGATTAAAGTCCATAAGGAAGAAGATATCCTAGTAGTAGTAGTAATTAGTAACTTAGTTTAATTTTCAGTTGAAACTGTAGTTAAGTGACAATCCATCTTCCCTTCTCTATAAACAACCATCAAGACTCCTCACGAGCAAATACCCATCTTTCTCCATTTTCTGTTTCTTTTTGTAAACTGGCTTTTAAATTAATATAAGTGTTTTTCTCTTCGTTCCAATCGTTATCTCTTGACTGATTCTCGGGTCTATGTGATCTCAGTTGAGAATAATTATGTTTAAACTATCAGCCATGAGCTGAACTATCTGTGGAACGGGTAAACTGTGAAACTCTTAAAGAACTGTTTTCAAAACTCTTGACCGAAGCTTTTTTTATTTCTTTGACTAAGTAAGCTATATTCATTGTGCGCCAATGGAAATTGGGTACATACTGAGAAAGGAACTTCGATAAGGAAGGGATTTCAAACAGCTTAGCCATTGGGGGAAGGTAGATGTCATGGCAAAAACGCTAACTGGTCACCTTAGGAATAAGGGGCCAACTCGTCCATTTTAAGGTTCTGAACTAAGTACCTGTTGGAGTCAAAGGAGCCGTAGGAATATGGAAACTTGTGAGCCATCTAGACCATGAGCTGAGGAATCAGAGTTGGCAGGCAAAGAAACTGGGACAAAGCCAAAAGGTGCTAAGTCTTGAGCAGAGAAAATAGCCCCTTTAAGAGTGAAGCAGTGAATCTGTTCCTTCTGTTAAACTGTTTTAACCACCACCCTGTTGTCTCTTGATTATAGTTATTTCTGTTTTGGTAGTTTTATTTTATTTTAGTACTTATAAAAACTCCAATGATTGTTATCTCACCTTCTTCTAAACAGGAAGGATCACATACATAACGCAGCGAGCAACTGTTTGCCATCAGGTTGAACCTACTGTTCCTGAGGAACGTTGTCAAGACAGTAGGGAACGTTTGACCAGACAGTTCATTTACTAACTTTTCTTCTCATTTTCACTCTTTATAAACAGTGATAAAACAATAATTAGCACTCTATCCTCGTGGGAACGATAATTTGGGCATTAATACTCCCTTTATTACTTGATGCGTGCACTTCCGCACTTGCGTTGGAACTAAGGGACGAATCTGTGTTCTGCAAGAACAGAGGAACATCTCCTATCAGAACTTATATTTTCCACCCTCAACAAACCACCCAACATCGACCGTCGGCTGAACGCTTTCAGAAAACATTAGTCGCCTTCTTTTGATGGGTCTTTGGATCCTATTACTGCGGCGAGATGGCTGCAATCGCTGGACAAGATCTTCTGGGTCATGAAGTGTACGGACCTGCAGAAGCTTATGTTCGCTACCTATATGCTGGAGGGCGATGCCCATGAGTGGTGGATGAACACTTCTCATGTCTACGAAATGCAGGGCCATGTGATGACGTGGCCATTCTTCGAGGATTGCTTTATGGGTCAGTACTTCCCGTATGATGAACAGGAGAGGAAGCAAGGGGAGTTCGATAGATTGGTTCAGGGCTTGATGTCTGTTGACGAGTACTTGGCCAAGTTTAATGAACTTGTGAAGTTCGCTCACTTTCGGATGGCGGCGCCCATTCCGATGTTTTTGGCTGCTAAGTTCCGCATGAGACTTAGTGAGGTTATTGTGGAGCATATTGCTGGAGCTGCATCGAGGGACTTCGGTACACTGGTGCAACAGTGTAAGGACATCGAGGATTTCTGTGTCACGAGTAAGGCCAAGAGGGCCAAGGTTGCTGATGTGAAGGGAACTGGTAGTTCCACTTCCTGGAAGGACAGGAAGTTTGTTGGTCAGGGCAAAGAAAAGTAGTTGGCGGCTAGGCAAGCGCCAAATCAGTTTCAGGGGACTACGGCTCAGGGTAGTACAACGAGACCTCCTCCTCCCAGATGCTCGAGATGTAGGAAGTTTCATTCGGGGTCGTCTGCTAACGGTTAAACTATATGTTTTTTGTGTCACAAGGAGGGTCACTTTGCTAGAGAGTGTCTGTCGTCGACGGCGAGGGCTGCAGCTGTTCGTGCAGTTCCATTTCATATGGTTCCCTTTCTACCTTCAGCGGCACCAGATGTGCCACCTGCCACGGGGCGAGTTTACACATTAGATCGGCACCAGCCGGACCGAGCTCCGAACCTTGTCAGAGGTACTGTTTCCATTGTGGAATTGTGGTTGATGTTTTGTTTGATTCTGGGGCTACGCATTCGTTTGTGGCAACCCCGATTGCTTTGGGGCTTGTGTTTCCCATGTTTGTGCTTCTCCACCGTTGCGGGTGACTACCGCCACCGAAGAAAAGTGTGATGCTACCACTGTACATCGAGATGTCGTGTTTCAGTGGGAGGGCCGTGACTTCTCGATAGATCTGGTAGGATTGCCGATGGCTAATTTGGAAATCATCCTTGGCAAGGATTGGTTGTCCAAGTATTGTTTTTTGATTGATTGGTTGTTGTGCAATGGACAAGAAGAACTCCTGAAGAGTGTACCTGGGAGCGAGAGGACGAGCTTCTCCGACAGTATCCCGACTTCAGAGACAGGTATATTCTGATTTTGAGGACAAAATCCTTAAAATGGTTGGGTGAATGTAAGAACCTGCACCGTTAATTAAGGAAATTAATTAATTAATTATGAGAAATTAGGAAATAATTTCATAATTGACCCTAATAATTATTATGAGGCTTAAATAAACATAGTAAGTGGGTAATAATGCTGAAAGTCGCTTTTCGGACGAAAAGTGCAGATACCGGTTCTGCTACTCGGTATAAATGCGTACCGAAAAAGTATCCCGAAAAATTATAAAAAGTACATGATAATTACTAGAATAATTTATAGGACTTGGGAAATGAGTTTCAAGTCAAAATAATGAGAACTGGTGCCAGAACTGATACTGGCTTTGGAAAAGCGCGTACCGGAAATGTGCTCCGAAAAATAAAATAAAAATATGAAAATTCTTAGAAAAATGAGTAGGTTAAGAACCCTGAGTTTGGGATTAAAATGCTAAGCGTAGCTATTTTTACTAATATTGTGTGTTTGATGTTAAGTGAGTTATATATATGACTTTTGGGCTCAAAACCCTAGGTTATTCGTTTCCTACGTGACCTTTGGAGGCTGATAAGCCCTTTGGTACTGTTCCATTGCTGGTGACCTTGCACCCTGTGAGCCAAGTGGCCTTTTCTTCCTTATTCTTCATTGAATCTTCTCCCAAACACTTGAGTGAGTAAGGGCTAGCCTTGGTGGTGAGTAGGGAACCTCTTTCTGAGTTTAGGTTCAGCATTTGTGGGGCTTAAGGAGCTATGATTCTGAGTTGTGAGGGTTAAACCTTTGTTCATGTCATTTGTGGTGCCAAGAAGTGATCTTTTGGCTTAAAGGACCAAGCTTGGTGTGCCACTTTCGTTTTTGAACCAAGTCAGAACCTTGGAGCTGAGTTTGGAGCTCCAAGTTACCTCATTTTCGGAGTCTTGGTGCCTTGGAGGTATTCATGGTCATCCTTTGTGCATTTTGAGGCCTAAAGCTTGTTTAATCAATTAATAAGTGAAACTTTAACCATTTGAGTAAAGGAATGTGTTTTTGGGTTCATAACATGTTGGGGTATATCTGTTTAGGGAGTCATTGGACTCCCAATCGCTTTTGGACCTTTGAATTTGGCATTTTGCAAAAGTTGGCTCGAATTTCTGCATTCTGTTGGTGAAGTATTCGAATACTTTTCGTGTAGTATTCGAATACTCCTTGCAGGAGTATGGGAATACTTTTCCAGGAAGAAAAGTATTCGGATACCTTTGAAGAAGTATTCGAATACTGGAAAGTATTCGAATACAGCAAGGTTTGGTATTCGGATACTGGGGGTAAAAGTATTCGGATACTTGGTAGTATGCGAATACTTTAGTAAAAGTAATCGAATACTTTCTGAAGAGCTGGAGTATTTGAATACTACTTGTAGAGTATTCGAATACTTCATGCAGAAACAACATGTAATGAGTTAGAATGAGTAAGAAAGACTTAATCACTTAATGTAATCTGAACTATGATTATTGATGATTAATTATAGTATGAACAGATTGTGATTGTGCTGTTTGTGGGCCTTGAGCTTATGTGAACTCTTGGCATTGGATAATTAGCTTGCAAGGTAAGCTTTTGTGTCCTCGGTTTAGCCACTGTTTGGTTCCACCATTTTCCCATGGGGAGTTGGTTGTATGCATGATGTGTTTTCATGTACTGTTTTTGTGAAATGCTAATGAGTTGTTAAGTGCAATTGCTTATGATATGTATGTGGTGTTACGAGTGCAGCGAATGGCTAGTACCGTGTGGGTTTAGAAGGATTCCTACACTCTCTGATCAGTAGAAATGTTATAACACACATGTCATGATTATATGCTGCATTGCACTATTTTGAGAACTTATACTGTTAAACTGCTTTTGAACTTATATTGCACATGTAAGTGAGCTTGGGGTGGAAGATCCTTGAGGACCCCTTATCTTACTGAGATTTCTGTTTAGAGATCTCACCCCACGTTTTGGGCACATATTTCAGGTTCAGGTAATGCGGGGGTTGATTCCTCTAGCGGCAGGAGGCCGGAGCTGAGTTAGATTATGCTGTTATCATACTATCATGTTGTATGCTGCCATGACTGGTTATAGAGTGTTGTTTATGTTTTCTGTTATTTATGATTATTGAGTTGAGACTTATGTTGGGCGTGTAACCTCATTTTGTGAGCATGGGTATTGTCCATGCCACTTTGATTTCCTTTATGTTTGAGTTTATCGGTATTGTATAAACTATTAGATTGTCCGGTCTACGTGTTGTAGTTCCGTGACTAGAGACATACTTATGTTATTTAATTAAGGAGGTATTTCAGTTAGATGTCTTTGCAATACTTATATACAGGCGATGTTTTTATGAAAATGATTAAGTAATCAAGTTGGTAATGATAATGACGTCATAATTGAAAAGAAAAAGATATTCTGCATTTTTTTTAAATTAAGCGTGGCTTAATACGATGACATGTTAACAAACCGGGTTAACATGGGGTGTTACAGCAGACGTGCGTAAATTATGTGTTCTCTGGCCCATATACTTGTTAGCACACATGCATGATATATATATATGTGTGTGTGTGTGTGTGTGTGTTGTTGCATCACATGGATATTATTACTGTTAAATTGTTATTTTTGAACTATTATACTGAAGTGAGCTTGGGGCAGAGGAACTTTTCGAGAACCATTGCTTACTGAGATCTCTGTTAGAGATTTCACCCCTTATAGGGCACATTTTCAGGTACAAATGTCCATAAGATGGATGCTTTCTGAAAGAACCCGCACCATTAGATTAGAAATTTAAATAATTTAATTATGAGTTTAAGAAATAATTTCATAATTAACTTTGGATAAATATAGAAAAATTAGAATAATTATCGAGAAGGTCAAATAACGCTTAATTATATTTTCTGAGGAAAAGTGCGGATACCGATTCTGCTTCATGGTATAAATGCGTACCGGTGAAGTATTCCGAAAAATTATAATAAAAATATAAATATTCCTAGAAAAATATCTAGGTTAAGAATATAAAATTTTAGAGTTAAACGAAGAGCGAAACTAATTAAACTAATACTGTTAATTTAAGGTAGTGCACCTAGATATAGCTAAAGGCACTAAACCCTAGGTCATTTTTCAGACTCCAATGCTGATCTTCATGGCTGCCATGTTGGGTTCTTCATTGTGCCATTGTCTTCCTTCCAAAAGCTTGTGACTTTCTCGCTAAATACTATCAAGTCTTCATCTTTCTTTATTCCTATTGCATAGAATCATCATCAATCATTTTTAAGCTTCAGTTTTGTTGAAGAAAAACACCACTTGTGCAGTTTAATTTCTGTTTTCGGACAAGGGTAGAGAGCCACCATCTTTCTTCTTGGTTGAGAGCTATTTTCCACACTTGGGAGCTTCAAGGAACAAAACATGAAGAGAAAAAACCACCATTTCCTTGTGATTTTCGTGCACCATTTGGGCAGTGGCTTGGAGCATCTTCAAAGCCCTCAAAGTTCCCTCATTTATCTATTTTTCAAAGCCCTAAGGTAACCTATCATCATTTCCTTTGTAATTTCATGAACAAAGCTTGTTTTGAGTCTTTTGAAAAGGAAAACTTTGATTATTCAAGTAAAAGGTTGTTAAATTAAGTGTAATATGGTAGTTTGAACTTCTGTTTGTGGGTAAATCGAAGGTGGAAACCTTGGGAGGCCATTGGAGCTCGAATTATGCAGAAAAATCTGCATTTTCGCGTTCTGCACAGGTGGTAATCGATTATCTTATAGGGGTAATCGATTACCTTAGCGTGGTAATCGATTACCATGAAGGGTAATTGTAAGAACCCGCACCGCTAATTAAGGAAATTAATTAGATAATTATGAGATAATTCCATAATTGACCCTAATAATTATTATGAGGCTTTAATAATTATAGTAAGTGAGTAATAATGTTGAAAGTCGCTTTTCTGACGAAAAGCGCAGATACCGGTTCTGCTAGTCGGTATAAATGCGTACCGAAAAAGTATCCCGAAAAATTATAATAAGTGCATGAATATTCCTAGAATATTATATAGGACTTGTAAAACGAGTTTCAAGTTAAAATAATGAGAACTGGTGCTAGAAACTGATACTGGCTATGAAAAGCGCGTACCGGAATGGTGCTCCGAAAAATAAAATAAAAATATGATAATTCTTGTAAAATTGAGTAGGTTAAGAATCCAAAGTTTGGGATTAAAATGCTAAGCGTAACAATTAAAGTTAATATTGTGCGTTTATGACTTAAACCACTATATATACTCTTGTGTTGGCTCAAAACCCTAGGCATATCAGTTTTCTACGTGGGAACACTTGGAGGCTGAGTGGTTATCACTGTTCTATTGCATTCCTTTACCATTTGTGACCCAAACCACCATTTTCTCTTGATTTTCCTTCTCTTTAACCTTGCAAACACTTGGGTGTGTGATGGTTGAGGAAAAAGGAACCATCTTCTGAGTGTGGGACTGCTGTGTTGGGAGTCTAGGGGCTGTGTTCTATGCTCTTGTGGGGTGTGGCCTTTTATTTGGTGTTTTGAAGCTCCAAGGAGCTTTCTTGTTGAGTAAAAGAGTTACCTTGTGCATCATTTTCGTTCACCTTGGTGTCTACACCTTTGGAGCTGAAGGGAGAGCTCCAAGAGCACCTTCATTCTTTGTTTTGAGCTTGTGGTATGATCACCACCCTTGAACTTGAGTTTTTATGCTTAAAAATCAATCCTTGATGCATCTAACAAGCTAAAGCTAATAACCTAAGGGTAAGTAAGCTTAAACACACCTAGAATTGCATGCTTAAGCTTCTATAATTGGTAAAAATGTATCCCTTTGAAAGATATCTTGCGAAAATGCAAAATATGCATTCTGACGCGAAATATCCGGATATTTGGTTAGAAATATCCGGATATAGATATCCGGATATTCAGTTGGAAATATCCGGATATTATGGTCGGGACAGCAACGAACCTGTTTTAGTAACAATTTGATATCTTGAGGTACAGAGCTCCAAATTGAGTGTCGTTTGGACCTATGTGAAGCTAACACATAGGGATACAACTTTGTAAAATTTCGTAGCCATTGGATCAGTGTTTTTATTGAAGTGTCAATTTTAAGTCGCATTTTGGTTGCTGGAAATTCTGTTTGCAGCAGTCACCTCGCGTAAATCATAACCGGAGTTATACAACTCCGATTGAGGCGTATAATATGTCGTTGTAAAGCTGGAGATGTATAGTTTAACATATTAAAATCTTAGATTTTTTGGTAAAGAGATGCAATTAAAGTTTTAAAAATAGTAAACGTAGTTTAATGCTTAAGGCTTTGAGAAAAGCCTGCAATAAGCGAAAATGAGAAAGAAAATGTATTCCTTTTACCATGAAATTATAGAGCATGAGTATTGATGATAATTCTGGTATAAACAGACTATGATTGTGCTATTTGGTGACCTTGAGCTAGCGTGGACTCTTGGATTGGATAGTTAGCTTAAGAGATAAGCTTTCGTGTCCTTGGTTTAGCCATGTTGTGGTTCCACCATCTCCCATGGGGGTATGGTATATGCATGCTGTGTTACATGCTTTTGATGTTTTGGAAATGTTGTTGAGCTGTTATATGGTAGTGCTTTGTTGATATGCATGGAGGTGTTCCACCTATACGGTAAGCCTGAGTATGTAGAACATACAATATGGTGAGGTTGTGGGTGAGGTGCAAGCGATGTTCCTTATACTACATGTAGGTATAGACGTATTCCTACATTTCTCTGGCCAGTAGAATAGTGATTACACACATGACATAGATATATGTTGCACTGCATAGTTTTGGAACTGATATTGATATAAATTCTTTTAGAACTTATATTGCACATGTAAGTGAGCTTGGGGTGGAAGATCCTTGAGGACCCCTTGTCTTACTGAGATTTCTGGTTTAGAGATCTCACCCCACGTTTGGGGAATGCTTATTTCAGGTTCAGGTAATGCGGGGGTTGAGACCTCTAGTGGCAGGAGGCCAGAGCTTAGATGATAGATGTTGCATGTTTATGCTGCTTATGTTGATATGCTGTTATGATTGGATGTTGGATCCTATTTACTGTCTTATGCTTTTAGTTTCAGTTTATAGATTTATATGTTGAGACTTTGTTGGTTATGCTGTTGATTTGGTGAGCATGGGGATTGTCCATGCCACTTAGACTTGATTATGTCTTGTTTTATTTGGAGTTGTAATAATGTATCAGGATATTGTCCGGATTACGTGTTGTAATACCGTGACTTAGATACTCACTTTATCTATATATTGAGGTATTCCAGTTAGATGTCTTTTTGCAATTTACATACAGGCGATATTTTATGAAATTGATTAAGTAATCAACTTGGCTAAGTATAATGACGTCATAATTGAAAATAAAAAAGATATTCTGCATTTTTAATTAAGCGCAACTTAATACGATGATATGTTAACAAACCGGGTATACACGGGGTGTTACAGTAATCGGTTACCCCCTATATGGTAATCGATTACCTAGTGCAATTGTGACAGCAATGCACTAGTTTGGTAAAATCGCGATATCTCGAGCTACAGAGCTCCAAATTGATTGAGATTTGAACCTATGTGAAGCTAACACATAGGGCTATAACTCTTTAAAATTTAGTAGCCATTGGATAATTTGATTGATCTCAGTTTCAGTTGTAAGTTTCTTCTTGGTTGCTGGAAATTCAATTTGCAGCAGTCACTTTGCGAAAATCATAACCAGAGTTATACAACTGCGATTGAGACATAAAATATGTCGTTGGAAAGATGGAGATGTCTAATTTAACATATTAAAATCTTAGAATTTTTTTTAAAGAGTTGCAACTAAAGTTTTAAAAATGGTAAAGACAGTTTGTGCTTAGGGGCTTTGGGAGAGGCACGCAGTACGCTAAATGAGAAAGAAAACGTATTTCTTTTGACTTGAAATTATAGAGCATGAGTGTTGGTGATATTTATGTTATGAAAAGAACTTGATCCTTCTGTTTTATGATCTGAGAGCTACTATTTGGATTTTGAGCTTGATTATACAACTTGACAGGTAAGTTTCGTGTTCTCAGGGTTAATCCCCATTTGTTCCACCATTTTCCAAGAGGGGGATGGTAGTTTTATATGTGCTTATCTGTTATTTGAGATGATGAAATGATGCACTCTTATATATGTATGTTATGTGGTGTATTACACACAAGATGGTAACCCCTGAATGTAGTGTGGAGCTGCACAAGATGATAATTGTAACACCCCGTGTATACCCGGTAATGTTAACATATTATCGTATTAAGCTGCGCTTAATTAAAAAAATGCAGAATATCTTTTTCTTTTCAATTATGACGTCATTATACTTAACCAAGTTGATTACTTAATCAATTTCATAAAATATCGCCTGTATGTAAATTGCAATAAGACATCTACTGAAATACCTCAATATATAAATAAAGTGAGTATCTAAAATCGCGGATCTACAACTCGTAGTCTGGACCATAATCCTGATACATTATTACAACTCCAAATAAAACAAGACATAAACAAGTCTATGTGTCATGGACAATCCCCATGCTCACCAAATCAACAGCGTCTCAACAAGATAATCATAAATGAAGCTAAAAACAAAAAGCAACATGCATATCCAGCATCCAACATGTCAGCATAAATAACAGCAATATCTAACTCAGCTCCGGCCTCCTGCCGCCTGAGGTCTCAGCACCAACATTACCTGATCCTGAAATAAGCGCCCTAAACGTGGGGTGAGATCTCTAAACAGAAATCTCAGTAAGACAAGGGGTCCTCAAGGATCTTCCACCCTAAGCTCACTTACATGTGCAATATAAGTTCTAAAAGCAGTAATATCAATATCAGTTCCAAAACTATGCAGTCCAACAGATATTCATGCCATGTGTGTTTAATACTATTCTACTGGCCAGAGAAATGCAGGAATACGTCTATTACCTACAGATAGAACAAGGAACACCGCTTGCACATCAGCCACAGCCTCACCATATCGTATGTACTACGTACTCGGGCTTACCGTATAGGTGGAACACCGTATGCATATCATAAAGGCACTAGCATATAACAGCTCAACAGCATTTCCAAAACATCAAAAGCATGTAACACAGCATGCATATAACCATACCCCCATGGTACCCCCAATAGCATACTGTATGAACAGTGCAGCTACTGTTCTTCGAAATCCCAGAATATCCGGATATTCCTCGGGGACATATCCGAATATCTCACTGTCCATATCCGGATATCAATATCCGGATATCCAGATCCCCATATCCGGATATCGAATATCCGGATATTTTACGAGCAGATATCCAGATATTTCACGACAGAATGCAGCTTCTGCATTTCGCGAAGATATCCTTCCAAGGTTGGGTTTTTACCGATTAAAGACACTAAAACATGCATTTCTAGGTGTGTAACACCTCGTATATATCCGGTAAAGTTATCATACTATCGTATTAAGCTGCGCTTAATTAAAAATGCGGAATATCTTTTTCTTTTCAATTAGGATGTCATTGATTATTACCAACTTGATTACTTAACCATTTTCAAAACATCGCCTGTATGTAAATTACAATAAACAGCTAACTGAAATACCTCATAAATTAAAATAACATAAGTATGTCTCTAGTCACGGAGCTACAACACGTAGACCGAACCAACTAGCAGTTTATACAACTCAACTCAAAAGTACTAACAACATAGTGGCATTGACAACTCCCATGCTCGCCCAAATAAGGCAACAATGCCCAACATCAGTCTCAACTCAAATAATCATAAATGACAGAAAACATAAACAACATCCAATCCAGTCATGCCAGCATAAAATGAACAACACTAAACATCAACTAAGCTATGGCCTCCTGCTGCCAGAGGCATCAGTCCCCATACTACCTGAACCTGAAATAAGCATTCCCCAAACATGGGGTGAGATCTCTAAACAAGAAATCTCAGTAAAACAAGGGGTCCTCAAAGATCTTCCACCCCAAGCTCACTTACATGTGCAATATAAGTTTAAAAGCAGTTCATCAATGTCATTTCTAAAACAGTGCAAAGCAACAGATAATCATGTCATGTGTGTCAATTCTATTCTACTGGCCAGAGAAATGCAGGATTTATATACGTCTAATACCCACACATAGTGCAAGATGCTACTTGCATCCACCCCGGATCACCGTCTTGTATGACGCCACATACTCAGGCTTACCGTCAAGATGGAACAACACATGCAAATTAAAAGCCATTAACACATAAAGCTCAGCAGCATTTCATATATCAAAAGCATGTAACACAGCATGCATATAACCATACCCCCATAGGACATGGTGGAACCACAACATGGCTAAAACGAGGACACGAAAGCTTACCTTGCAAGCTAACACTCAAAGCCAAGAGTCCACAGCTCAAAATCCAAACATAGCATATTCACAATCTGTTATGGACCAATAATACATCAACAATCATACTCTACAAGTATACAACATAAAGACAACATCTTTTCATTACGTTTTACGTCTTAAGGCTTCTCACCAAGCCATAAGCCCTTAATCACATGATTCTGACTTACATTAATTAATTACAGAAGGTCAACTTCCTCAAACTAGGGTTCACAAACCCATAGATCAGTTCTGGATGAACAGTACGCTACTGTTCCTCGCCAACCCAGAATATCCGGATATTCCTCGGGGACATATCTGGATATCCAATATCCGGATATCTCACAGGCAATATCCGGATATCCAATATCCGGATATCACTCTGTCAATATCCGGATATCACTATCCGGATATCACTATCCGGATATTCAGATCCCCATATCCGGATATCCATATCCGGATATCAATATCCTGATATCACACGGCAAATATCCGGATATTTCGCGACAAAATGTAGTTTCTGCATTTCACGAAGATATCCTTCCAAGGTTTCATTTTTAACACTTCCATAAGCTTAAACATGCATCATAAGGTTCATTGAAGTTCATATGACGGTTGGTTACTTGTTTAATTCATTAAACATGCCAAGACTTCATCTTTAAGCAACAAAACTTAAGACCAAGGTTGGTACAACTCACCAAGGTTCAAAACAGAGGCAAAAGGCTGCTCTTGGAGCTCACACAACAGCTCCAAGGTACTGACTTCAAGGGTGCACAAAAATGCTACCAAAGCTTGGCCCTTTCTTCACAAAGGAAGCTTCTTGAAGCTTCACAAGCTAAGAATAACACTCCACCACAACAAATCCAGCAAGTCAGCCCTCAAACCCTTCCCAAACTGAACCTCACAACTCAGAAAAGGCACCCTAAGCACTCTCCAATGCTCACACTCAAGTGTTTACTTGATCAAGAAGAGAAACGATGATCAAAGGTGGTGACTTTGGTGAGAAAAAGGAGGAGAAATGAAGAAGCAAGGTGGCTGGTCACAAGGCTTTAGCAAGGTTCACGTATGAGGCACAATAATGACCTAGGATCATGTGCCACTAGGTATATATAGTCACTTAACCAATAAACACACAGTATTAACTTTAATTGCTATGCTTAGCATTTTAGTCCCAAACTTTGGATTCTTAACCTACTCAATTTTACAAGAATTATCATATTTTTCTTATAATTTTCAGAGCACCTTTCCGGTACGCGCTTTTCATAGCCAATACTAGTTTCTAGCACCAGTTCTTATTATTTTGACTTGAAACTCGTTTTACAAGTCTTACATATTGTTCTAGTAATTATCATGCACTTATTATAATTTTCCGGGATACTTTTTTGGTACGCATTTATACCGACTAGCAGAACCAGTTTCTGCTCTTTTCTTCCGAAAAGCGACTTTCAGCATTATTAATCACTTACTAATATTATTAAAGCCTCATAATAATTATTAGGGTCAATTATGGAATTATTTCCTAATTTCACATAATTAATTTATTAAATTCCTTAATTAACGGTGCGGGTTCTTACATTCACCCCACCTTTTTAGGATTTTGTCCTCAAAATCAGAATATACCTGTCTCGGAAGTCAGGATACTGGCGGAGAAGCTCGTCCTCTCGCTCCCAGGTACACTCCTCAGGAGTTCTTCCTGACCATTGCACTTTGACCATCAGAATGATCTTGTTCCTCAGCTGCTTCTCGCTACGATCGAGAATCTTGAGTGGTTTGACGGGAGTTTTCAAGTTCTCCCGAACCTCCACATCATCAGGTTGCACCACGTGCGAAGGATCCGCTACATACTTGCGAAGTTGAGACACGTGAAACACGTCGTGGATGTTGGCCAATTTCGGAGGCAAGGCAAGCCGGTAGGCAACAGGTCCTACTCTACCAAGAATCTGATAGGGCCCAATAAACCGCGGGTTCAACTTCCTCACTCCGAGTGCCCGTCCAACATCGGTGACAGGTGAAAGTCTCACAAACACGTGCTCACCTTCTCTGAACTCCAGTGGACGACGCTTTACATCGTAGTAACTCTTCTGGCGATTCTGCGTCTGCTTCAGCTTTTCCCTGATCATCTGGATATGCTGGGTGGTATCTTGGACAAAGTCCAAGCCAAACAACTCACGATTCCCAACCTCAGACCAGCAGGTAGGTGTACGACACCTCCTACCATAGAGTGCCTCGTAGGGTGCCATGCCCAGGCTAGCACGGAAACTGTTGTTATACGAAAACTCCACCAAAGGAAGGTACCTATCCCATGTCGAGCCCTGCTCCAACGTGCAAGCCCGCAACATGTTTTCCAAGGTCTGGATAGTCCGCTCAGTCTGTCCATCAGTCTGAGGGTGATAGGTTGTACTCAATCTCAACTAAGTACCAAAAGCTCCCTGCAGCGCCTCCCAGAACCGAGATGTGAACTTCGGGTCCCTATCACTGATGATACTCTCGGGCACCCCTTGAAGCCTCACGATCTCGCGAACATACACTTTGGCCAACTGCTCAGTAGAGAAGCTCGCCTTCACTGGAAGAAAATGGGCAGGCTTCGTCAATCTCTCCACAATGACCCATATCGAGTCACAGCCAACCTGAGTCTTCGGCAAACCCACAACGAAGTCCATGGAAATGCTCTCCCATTTCCATTCCGGAATCTCAAGAGGTTGAAGTTTACCAGACGGCTTCTGGTGTTCAATCTTCACCTTCTGGCAGATCAAACACTTGGACACATATATAGCTATGTCCTTCTTCATTCTTGGCCACCAGAAATTCATCTTCAGGTCTTGGTACATCTTTGTAGCACCAGGGTGAACAGTAAATTGTCCCTTATGGGCCTCCGCCATAACCTCTTCGGTCAAAGGACCTCGAGGAATCACAACACGCTTCTGAAACAACAGAAATCCATCCTCATTCCAAGACACACCGTCTTGGTTCTTCACGTAGTCGAGACACACTCTCTGCACTTGCGCCTCTTGGATCTTCTCCATAAGCTCATTCCTGACTCTCACAGTCTCCATCTCGAGAAGTACACCCCCAAACAAGGTTGTCACCTTCAGATCTCGAAACTTCTCTATGAGGTCAAAGTCACCCATCGTCAAACTGGATAGACTCACAGATTTCTGACTCAAAGCATCAGCTACCACATTGGCCTTGCCATGATGGTACTTCAACTCAAAGTCGTAGTCCTTCAGAAACTCCATCCATCTCCTCTGGCTCATGTTCAGCTCCTTCTGATCACACAGATACTTCAAGCTCTTGTGGTCACTGAACACCGCAAACTGCATACCGAACAAGTACTGCCTCCAAATCTTGAAAGCAAACACAATCGCAGTCAACTCCAAATCATGAGTCGGGTAGTTCTCCTCATGAGGCTTCAACTACCTCGAAGCAAAAGCAACAGCTCTACCAGACTGCATTAACAAGCAGCCCAGCCCCTTTCCAGAAGCATCATAGTAAAGCTCAAACTGCTCCTCAGGATCAGGAAGGACCAACACAGGTGAAGTAGTCAATCTCTCCTTCAACTCCTGAAAGCACGCCTCACACTCGTGAGTCCATACAAATGGAGTCTCCTTTCGGGTAAGGCGAGTCAAAGGGAGAACCATCATGGAGAAACCCTTGATAAACCTCCGATAGTAACCTGCCAAACCTAAGAAGCTCCTCACCTCCGTAACTGTCTTGGGCCTCTCCCAATCCAGCACGGCCTCAATCTTATTGGGATCCACTGCAACTCCATCCGCTGAAATCACATGCCCAAGGAACTTGACTGATTTGAGCCAAAACTCACACTTAGAAGGTTTAGCATAAAGCTTTTTCTCCTTCAGCACTTGCAGAACAATCCTCAGATGCTCTGCATGCTCCTCCTCAGTCTTGGAGTAAATCAGAATGTCATCAATAAAGACGATCACAAACTGATCCAGATACGGCTGGAAAGTCCTATTCATGTAATCCATGAATAGTTTCGGTGCATTGGTGAGTCCAAACGGGATCACCAAGTACTCAAAGTGACCGTATCTCGAACGAAACGCGGTCTTAGGGACATCCTCCGCCTTCACCCTAATCTGATGGTATCCGGACCGAAGATCAATCTTTGAATACACACAAGCACCCCTGAGCTGATCCAACAGATCATCAATCCGAGGAAGGGGATACTTGTTCTTGATCGTCACCTTATTCAACTGCCTGTATTCGGTGCACAATCGTATTGTCACGTCCTTCTTCTTCACAAAGATGATCGGTGCTCCCCAAGGAGACACACTCGGCCGGATGAAATCTTTCGCCAAAAGATCCTCAATATGCTTCTTCAGCTCAGCCAACTCTGGTGGCGACATCCGATATGGAGCTAATGAAATCGGCCCCGCACCAGGCAACAAATCAATCGAGAACTCTATCTCTCGCTGTGGCGAAAACACAGGAATCTTCTCAGGAAACACCTCGAGGAACTCCCCCACCACAGGAATGCCAGTGATATCCTCCTGTGTCCCACTCACCAAACCTCCCAACATGACATACCTGAATGCCCCTGCTCTCAAGGCCTTCCTAGCCTGCAGCAATGAAATATATGGCGAGGAACTAGCTGTGGAATCACACGGAGAAATCACCACGCGCTTTGCACAGCAATCAATCAGTGCACAGTTTCTAGACAACCAATCTATGCCCAGAATAATCTCCAAGTTGGCCATCGGCAATCCTATCAGATCTACCGAGAACTCACGGCCATCCCACTGAAACGCTACATCGCGATGGACAGTGGTAGAATCACAAATTTCTCCGGTGGCTGTAGTCACCCGCAACGGTGGAGAAAGCACAGACATGGGCAACTCAAGCCCCAAAGCAAACGGGGTAGCAACAAACGAATGCGTAGCCCCGGAATCAAACAATGCATCAACAACAATACCACCAATAGACACAGTACCTCTAACAAGGTTCGGGGCGCGGTCCGACTGCTGCCTATCCAAGGTGTACACACGGCCAACAGAAGGTGGCACCGCATGCGCCGAAGTAGAAGCCATCAGAACCATCTGCAAAGGAACTGCCTGAACAGCTGCAGCTCTCGCCGTCGACGACGGAGAGTCTCTAGAGAAGTGGCCCTCCTTGCCACACTGGAAACATATCAGCTGACCTGAAGCACAACGACCAGCATGCTCCTTTCCGCACCCCGCATATCTCGGAGTGGAAGGAGGCCTAGCAAAACTCCCTTGTTGTGAAGCAATCCTCTTGAACTGACCAGGCGCCTGCCTAGTCGCCAACTGTTTACCTTTGCCCTTCCCAGCAAACTTCCTGTCCTTCCAGGACGTAGGAGCAGTAGTGGAACTAACAGTCCCCTTGGTCTCGTCGACCTTGGCCCTTTTGTCCTTGCTCGCTATGCAGACATCCTCAATGTCCTTACACTGCTGAACCAGTGTACCAAAATCCCTCGAAATAGCTCCAGCAATATGCTCAGCAATCACCTCACTAATCCTCTGCGGAACTTAGCAGCCAGAAACATCGGAGTAGGAGAAACCATCCGGATGTGCGCAAACTTCACCAACTCATTAAACTTGGCCAGGTACTCGTCAACAGACATCAGCCCTGAACCAATCGATCAAACTCCCTCTGCTTCTTCTCCTTCGCATCGTAGGGAAAATATCTGCCCAAGAAGCATTCCTCGAAGAATGGCCACGTCAAAACACGACCCTACATCTCAAAAGCACGAGAGGTGTTCGTCCACCACTCATGGGCATCGCCCTCCAGCATGTAAGTCGAGAACATCAGCTTCTGTGGTTCTGTACACTGCATGACCCAAAATATCTTGTCCAGCGATTCCAGCCATCTTGCCGCAGCAATAGGATCCAAAGACACTTCAAGCACAGGTGGCTTATGCTTCCTGAAAGCATTCAGCCGGCGATCTATCACGTCACGATCCTCAGCAGGCTCTACAAGAGTCTCCCTCATCTCAGCAACATGAGCAGCACTACCAATGTGACTCAGGCTCTCATCCTGAACACTAGGTGGAGGCGGTGGCGGTGGTAACTGGCCTACAGCAGGACCAGCCCTCATCTCCTCCAACATGACTCATCATTGTCATGTTCGCCATCCTGTTCGCCTCGAGGACATCCTCAGTGGTCCTCCGGTTCGCTTCACGAACCTCTTCTGCGGCTATCCGATTCGCCTTGCGAATAGTGTCCATCATTGCCGCGTTGGCCAATCTAGTGGCCTTCTGATCGGCTAACCTAGTCGCCTGCATCTCAGCCAATGCAGTTAGGATAGGATCAGAATAATCCTCAGAAGTCTCTTGTGTTCTCCCGGACCTTACCATGACTCTGCACAAGTTATACAAATTATGAGTTGATCAGGCCCACGCAATGTGATTACATATGCATTATTATAATAAAATTCGACGGAGTAAACATACAAGACAAACACAACCAAACATTCTAGCTATTGTAATACATACATGCTTTTCCCTCGAACCATTGCTCTGATACCACTTGTAACTCCTGGCAACTTGCAAGGATTAACGACTGTCCCCACACACTAACACGAGACTTTTCAGCGTGCTTTGTCCTCACTCGCACACTTCCCGAGAAAACTTCCCAGGAGGTCACCCATCCCAGAATTGCCCCAAGTCAAGCGCGCTTAACTATAGAGTTCTTCCGATCTGGGCTACTGAAAAGTAGATGCATCTTGTTAGTATAGGTAGTACCAATTAATTCTTATAAGCCATTCCCAACTGTACCGTCCCACACCAGCACAGTCTCTGGAATCCCTCTCTTTCGAGTTTTGATTCGATTCATTCATGTACCCCCGTCCCTTTCGCACCGGCGATCACTCCCCGCCCTCGTCAGCGCCCGGGATGTTACATGCCCACCAGCTTCCGCCTGGTTCGTCCTCGAACCACACCGTACTGGAAGAGAGGCCCTGCTTTGATACTATAAATGTAACACCCCGTATATATCAAGTAATGTTATCATACTATCGTATTAAGCTGCGCTTAATTAAAAATGCGGAATATCTTTTTCTTTTCAATTATGATGTCATTAATCATTACCAACTTGATTACTTAACCAATTTCAAAACATCGCTTGTATGTATATTGCAATAAACAGCTAACTGAAATACCTCATTAATTAAAATAACATAAGTATGTCTCTAGTCACGGAGTTACAACACGTAGACCGGACCAACTAGCAGTTTATACAACTCAACTCAAAGGTACTACAAACATAGTGACATGGACAACTCCCATGCTCACCCAAATAAGGAAAAAAAGCCCAACATCAGTCTCAACTCAAATAATCATAAATGACAGAAAACATAAACAACATCCAATCCAGTCATGCCAGCATAAAATGAACAGCACTAAACATCAACTAAGCTCTGGCCTCCTACTGCCAGAGGCATCAGTCCCCATACTACCTGAACCTGAAATAAGCATTCCCCAAACGTGGGGTGAGATCTCTAAACAAGAAATCTCAGTAAGACAAGGGGTCCTCAAGGATCTTCCACCCCAAGCTCACTTACATATGCAATATAAGTTTAAAAGCAGTTCATCAATGTCATTTCTAAAACAGTGCAATGCAGCAGATAATCATGTCATGTGTGTCAATTCTATTCTACTGGCCAGAGAAATGCAGGATTTATATACGTCTAATACCCACACATAGTGCAAGATGCTACTTGTAAGAACCCGCACCGTTAATTAAGGTATTTAATTAATTAATTATGCAAAATTAGGAAACGATTCCATAATTGACCCTAATAATTATTAAGAGGCTTTAATAATTCTGGTAAGTGATTAAGAATGCTGAAAGTTGCTTTTCGGAAGAAAAGTGCAGATACCGGTTCTGCTAGTCGGTATAAATGCGTACCAAAAAAGTATCCTGGAAAATTAATGTAAGTGCATGATAATTACTAGAATAATATGTAGGACTTGTAAAACGAGTTTCAAGTCCAAATAATGAGAACTGGTAATAGAAACCGGTACTAGCTTCGAAAAGCGCGTACCGGAAAGGTGCTCAGAAAATTATAAGAAAGATATGATAATTCTTGGAAAAATGTGTAGTTTCAGAATCCAAAGTTTGGGATTAAAATGCTAACCGTAGCAATTAAAGTTAATACTGTGCGTTTTAATGAGTTTTGGCTATATATACCCTTTGTAAGGGTACAAAGCCCTAGAAAACTGATTTGTTGCGTGGCTTTTCTTGGAGGCTGACCAGAAATAGTGTTCTTAGGCTTCCTTCTCCATTTCTTGATCAAGTAATCACCTTTGATGCTTGTTCTTCCATTTAAACACTTGGTGAGGGTGAGGGTTGGCCTTGGGACTGCATTGTTGGCCTTTTTCTGAGTTATAGAACCTGTGTGAGGGGGTTTGAACTGCTGAGTTTGGTGTTTGAAGGGTGGGAGTCTCATTCTTGACATTTTGATCTTCAAAGTGTCACCTTTGTGAAGAAAAACCTACTCTTGATGGTGTCATTTTCGTGCACATCCTTGAGTCAGACTTGAGGGGCTGTGTTGAGCTCCAAGAGCATCTCCATTCTGAGTTTTGAGCCTTGGTATGTTGTACCACCCTTTGATCTTGAGTTTTATGCTTAAAAATGGAAGTTTGATGCATGTTAAGGTTAAAAGATGATAACTTGTTGTTGGGTAAGGCTTAACACACCTAGAAATGCATGTTTAAGTGTTTAAAATCGGTAAAAACCCAACCTTGAAGGATATCTTCACGAAATGCAGAAACTGCATTCTGTCGTGAAATATCTGGATATTTTCCCGTGGAATATCCGGATATTGGATATCCGGATATGTGATATCCGGATATGGGATTTTGGGATATCTGGATATTGGACATCCGGATATGTGAATCTGTATATCCGGATATTGCATATCTTGATATGGACAGTTAGATATCCGGATATTGCATATTCGGATATGGTCCCGAGGAATATCCAGATATTCTAGGATTTCGCATAACAGTAGTTGTGCTGTGTGTACAGTAGGCTATTGGGGGTTTGTGAACCCTAGATTGATGAAGTTGAACTTCTGTAATTAATAGACTAAGCTAGAATCATGTGATTAAGGGCTTGTGGCTTTGTTAGAAGCTTTAAGACATAAAACGTAATGAGAAGGTGTTGTCTTTAATTTGTATGCATGTGGTACATGTTTATTGATTTATATTTGGTCCATATCATATTGGGATCTGCTGTCCAATATTCCGCATAATTGAAAAGAAAAAGAATATTCCGCATTTTTAATTAAGCACCGCTTAATACGATGTAATGTTAACATTTCTAGGTATACACGGGGTGTTACACTACTTGCATCCACCTCGGATCACCGTCTTGTATGACGCCACATACTCAGGCTTACCGTCAAGATGGAACAACACATGCATATTAAAAGCCATTAACACATAAAGCTCAACAACATTTCATATATCAAAAGCATGTAACACATCATGCATATAACTATACCCCCGTGAGACATGGTGGAACCACAACATAGCTAAAACGAGGACACGAAAGCTTACCTTGCAAGCTAACACTCAAAGCCAAGAGTCCACAGCTCAAAGTCCAAACACAGCAGATTCACAATCTATTATGGACCAATAATATATCAACAATCATACTCTACAAGTATACAACATAAAGACAACGCCTTTTCATTACATTTTACGTCTTAAGGCTTCTCACCAAGCCATAAGCCCTTAATCACATGATTCTGACTTACATTAATTAATTACAGAAGTTCAACTTCCTCAAACTAGGATCCACAAACCCACAGATCAGTTCTGGATGAACAGCACGCTACTGTTCCTCGCCAACCCAGAATATCTGGATATTCCTCGGGGACATATCCGGATATCTAACAGGCAATATCTGGATATCTAATATCTGGATATCACTCTGTCAATATTCGGATATCACTATCCGGATATTCAGATCCCCATATCCGGATATTACACGGCAAATATCTGGATATTTCGCGACAGAATGCAGTTTCTGCATTTCGCGAAGATATCCTTCCAAAGTTTCATTTTTAACACTTCCAGAAGCTTAAACATGCATCTTAAGGTTCATTGAGGTTCATATGACGGTTGGTTACTTGTTTAATTCATTAAACATGCCAAGACTTCATCTTTAAGCAACAAAACTCAAGACCAAGGTTGGTACAACTCCCCAAGGTTCAAAACAGAGGCAAAGGGCTGCTCTTGGAGCTCACACAACAGCTCCAAGGTACTGACTTCAAGGGTGCACGAAAATGCTACCAAAGCTTGGCCCTTTCTTCACAAAGGAAACACTCCACCACAACCAATCCAGCAAGTCAGCCCTCAAACCCTTCCCAAACTGAAACTCACAACTCAGAAAAGGCACCCTAAGCACTCTCCAATGCTCACACACAAGTGTTTACTTGATCAAGAAGAGCAACGATGATCAAAGGTGGTGACTTTGGTGAGAAAAAGGAGGAGAAATAAAGAAGCAAGGTGACTGGTCACAAGGGTTCAGCAAGGTTCACATAGGAGGCACAATAATGACCTAGGATCATGTGCCACTAGGTATATATAGTCACTTAACCAATAAACATACAGTATTAACTTTAATTGCTACGCTTAGCATTTTAATCCCAAACTTTGGATTCTTAACGTACTTAATTTTCCAAGAATTATCATATTTTTCGTATAATTTTCGGAGCACCTTTCCGGTACGCGTTTTTCATAGCCAGTACCAGTTTCTGGCACCAGTTCTTATTATTTTGACTTGAAACTCGTCTTAAAAGTCCTACATATTGTTCTAGTAATTATCATGTACTTATTATAATTTTTCGGGATACTTTTTCAGTACGCATTTATACCGACTAGCAGAACCGATATCTGCACTTTTCTTCCGAAAAGCGACTTTCAGCATTATTAATCACTTACTAATATTATTAAAGCCTTATAATAATTATTAGGGTCAATTATGGAATTATTTCCTAATTTCACATAATTAATTTATTAAATTCCTTAATTAACGGTGCAGGTTCTTACATGTTAGACATTACCCAACATTAGGTTATCATCTTTTAACCATTAAAGTATATATAGCCACTTACACATTAAACACACAATATTAACTTTAATTGCTATGCTTATCATTTTAATCCCAAACTCAGGATTCTTAACCTACTCAATTTTACAAGAATTATCATATTTTTCTTATATTTTTCGGAGCACCTTTCCGGTACGCGTTTTTCATAGCCAGTACCATTTTCTGGCACTAGTTCTCATTCTTTTAACTTGAAACTTGTTTTACAAGTTCTACATATTATTCTAGTAATTATCATGCAATTATAATAATTTTCCGGGATACTTTTTCGGTACGCATTTATACCGACTAGCAGAACCGGTATCTGCATTTTTCTTCCGAAAAGCAACTTTCAGCATTCTTAATCACTTATCATAATTATTCAAGCCTCTTAATAATTATTAGGGTCAATTATGGAATTATTTCCTAATTTAACATCATTAAGTAATTAATTTCCTTAATTAACTGTGCACATTCTTACATTCACCCCTCTTTTTTATGATTTTGTCCTCAAAATCAGAAACATACCTGTCTCGAAACTCGGGGTACTGCCGGAGAAGCTCATCCTCACGCTCCCAAGTACACTCCTCAGGAGTTAATCCTGACCATTGCACTTTGACCATCGGAATGATCTTGCTCCTCAGCTGCTTCTCACCACGATCGAGAATCTTAAGTGGTCCGACGGGAGTCTTTAAGTTCTCCCGAACCTCCACATCATCCGGTTACACCACGTACGAAGGATCTGCTATGTACTTCCGAAGCTGAGACACGTGAAACACGTCGTGGATGTTGGCCAAGTTCGGAGGCAAGGCAAGCCGGTAGGCAACTGGTCCTACTCTACTAAGGATCTGGTATGGCCCAATATATCACAGGCTCAGCTTCCTCACACCGAGTGTCCGACCAACACCGGTGACAGGTGAAAGTCTCGCAAACACGTGCTCACCCTCACTGAACTCCAGTGGACGATGCTTGACATCATAGTAGCTCTTCTGGCGATTCTGCGCCTGCTTCAACTTTTCTCTAATCAACAGGATCTGCTGGGTGGTATCTTGGACAAAGTCCAAGCCAAAAAGCTCTTTGTCTCCAACCTCATACCAACAGGTAGGGGTCCGACACCTCTTACCATACAGTGCTTCGTAAGGCGCCATGCCCAGGCTAGCATGAAAGTTATTGTTGTACGAAAACTCAACCAACGGAAGGTACCTATCCCATGCCGAGCCCTGCTCCAATGTGCAAGCCCGCAACATGTCCTCCAAGGTCTGGATGGTCCTCTCAGTCTGTCCATCAGTCTGAGGGTGATAGGCGGTACTCAATCTCAACTGCGTACCAAAAGCCTCCTGCAGCGCCTCCCAGAACCGAGATGTGAACTTCGGGTCCCTATCACTGATGATACTCTCGGGCACCCTGTGAAGCCTCACGATCTCGCGAACATAAAGCTTGGCCAACTGCTCTGTAGTGAAGCTCACCTTCACTGGAAGAAAATGGGAAGACTTCGTCAGTCTGTCCACAATGACCCAGATAGAGTCACAACCCGCCTGAGTCTTCGGCAATTCCACCACGAAGTCCATGGAAATACCTTCCCACTTCCACTGTGGTACTTCAAGAGGTTGAAGTTCACCAGACGGTCTCTGATGTTCAATCTTCACCTTCTGGCAAACCAAACACTTGGACACAAAGACAACAACATCTTTCTTCATGTCCGGCCACCAGAAGTTCTTCTTCAGGTCTTGATACATCTCAGTAGCACTAGGGTGGATAGAAAACTGGCCCTTATGGGCCTCTGCCATAACCTCTACAGTCAACGAACCTCGAGGAACCACGATCCTCTGCTGAAACAAAAGAAGTCCATCTTTATTCCAAGACACACCCTCTTGGTTCTTCACATAATCCAGACACTCTCTCTGAACTTATGCCTCTTTGATATTTTCTAACAGCTCATTCACAACGTCTGCTACTTCCATCTCGAGAAGTGCACTCCCACACGGAGTGGTCACTGCCAGGTTTTGGAATTTCTCAACCACATCAAGAAAACCAAGTAACAAACTGGATGAGCTCCCGGGTTTCCGGCTCAAAGCATCAGCTACCACATTGGCCTTGCCAGGATGGTACTTCAACTCGAAGTCGTAATCTTTTAGGAACTCTATCCATCTTCTCTGCATCATGTTCAACTCTTTCTGGTCGAAAAGATACTTCAAACTCTTGTGGTCACTGAACACCACAAACTTCAAACCAAAAAGATAATGCCTCCAAATCTTGAAAGCAAACACAATAGCAGCCAACTCCAAGTCATGAGTAGGGTAGTTCTCCTCATGAGGCTTCAACTTCCTCGAAGCATAGGCAATCGCTTTGCCCAACTGCATCAACACACAACCTAGCCCTTTCCCGGAGGCGTCGGTGTAAAGCTCAATCTCAAGCGCAGGATCGGGAAGGACCAACACAGGTGCAGTAGTCAGTCTCTCCTTCAACTCTTGAAAACAGACCTCACACTCGTTAGTCCACACAAATGGAGTTTCCTTCCGGGTAAGATGAGTCAAAGGGAGAACCATCGTGGAGAAACCCTTGATGAACCTCCGATGGTAACCTGCCAAACCCAGAAAGCTCCTCACTCCCGTAACTGTCTTGGGCCTCTTCCAATCCAGCACGGCCTCAATCTCGTTCGGATCCACTGCAACTCCTTCAGCAGAAATAACATGCCCAAGGAACTTCACAGACTTGAGCCAAAACTCACACTTTGAAGGTTTCGCATACAACTTCTTCTCCTTCAGTATTTGCAGAACAATTCTTAGATGCTCCACATGCTCCTCCTCCATCTTGGAGTAAATCAGAAAATTGTCAATGAAGACGATCACAAACTGATCCAGGTACGGCTAGAAAATCCTGTTCATGTAATCCATGAACACAGCAGGTACATTGGTTAGTCCAAACGGAATCACCAAATACTCAAAGTGACCGTATCTCGACGAAATACGATCTTAGGGACATCCTCCGGCTTCACCCGAATCTGATGGTATCCGGACCGGAGATCAATCTTCGAATAAACATAAGCACCCCTAAGCTGATCCAACAGATCATCAATCCGAGGAAGGGGATACTTGTTCTTGATCGTCACCTTGTTCAGCTGCTTGTAGTCGGTGCATAATCGCATTGTCCCGTCCTTCTTCTTCACAAAGATGACCAGCGCTCCCCAAGGAGACACACTCGGTCTAATGAAATCTTTCGCTGAAAGATCCTCAATATGTTTCTTCAGCTCTGCCAGCTCCGGTGGCGACATCCGGTATGGAGCTAATGAAATAGGCCCCATACCAGGCAACAGATCAATGGAAAACTCTATCTCCCTCTGTAACGGAAACTCAGGAATCTCCTCAGGAAACACCTCGAGGAATTCCCTCACCACAGGAATGCCAGTGATATCCTCCTGTGTCCCACTCACCAAACCTCCCAACATGACATATCCAAAAGCCACAGCTCTCAAGGCTCTCCTAGCCTGCAACAAAGAAATGTACATCGAGGAACTAGCTGTGGAATCACCCGGAGACATCACCACACGCTTGGCACAACAATCAATCAATGCACAGTTCCTGGACAACCAATCCACGCCCAGAATAACCTCCAAGTTAGCCATCGGCAATCCTATCAGATCTACCGAATACTCACGGCCATCCCACTGAAACACGACATCTCGATGTACAGTGGTAGAATCACACTTTTCTCCGGTGGCGGTAGTCACCCGCAACAGTGGAGAAAGCACAGACATGGGCAACTCAAGCCCCACAGCAATCGGGGTTGCAACAAACGAATGCGTAGCCCCAGAGTCAAACAAGACATCAACAGATGATGCACCAATAGTAATAGTACCTCTGACTAAGTTCGAAGCTCGATCTGACTACTGACGATCCAGGGTATAAACACGCCCAAAAGACGGTGGCACTGCCGGTGCCGAAATAGGTGGAAGGGGAACCATTTGAAGTGGCACTGTCTGCACTGCAGTAGCTCTCGTCGTCGACGGCAGAAAGTCTCTAGAGAAGTGGCCCTCCTTGCCACACTGAAAGCAAATCAACTGGCCGGTAGAACACGACCCAAAATGAGTCTTCCTGCATCCCGAACACTTGGGAGCAGGAGGTCTCGCTGCACTCCCCTGAGCAGAAGTCCTCTTAAACTGATTCGGCGCCTGACGAGCTGCCATCTGCTTTCCCTTGCCCTTGTTCCCAGACTTCTTGTCCCTCCAAGAAGTTGAACTACCAACTACTACCTTCGTCGCCTCTGCAACCTTGGCCTTCTTGGCCTTACTCGAGTCGTAGAAGTCCTCAATATCACGACACTGCTGAACCAGTGTCCCAAAGTCTCTCGAAGCAGAACCAACAAGGTAACCTGTAATATCCTCACTAAGTCCCCTGCGGAACTTAGCAGCCAAGAATGTCGGAGTAGACCTCACCATCCGAAAGTGTGCAAACTTCACCAGCTGGTTGAACTTGGCCAGGTACTCGTCCACAGACAATGAGCCCTGAACCAACCGGTCAAACTCTCCCTGCTTCCTCTCCTGAGCATCGTAAGGGAAATACTGACCCAGAAAGTAATCCTCGAAGAATGGCCAAGTCATCACATGGCCCTGCAACTCGTAGACATGAGAAGTGTTCGTCCACCACTCATGGGCATCGCCCTCCAGCATGTAGGTAGCAAACATCAACTTCTGCGAATCAGTACACTGCATGACCTGAAAAATCTTGTCCAACGCCTGTAGCCAACGCGCCGCAGCAACAGGATCATAAGATCCATCAAAGGTAGGTGGCTTATGCTTACGAAAAGCATTTAGCCGGCGATCGATCTCATCTCGATCCTCAACAAAAACAAGGACGTCTGCATGGCCCCCGTAAGGTGACTGCCATCGCCCATCTGACTTTGACTGTCATCCTGCAGACTGGGTGGAGGCGGAGGCGGTGGCGGTGTAGGTGGTGGCGGAGGAAAATGGCCAACAATGGGACCAGTCCTCAACTCCTCCAACATGACTCTCATCATCGTCATGTTCGCCAAACGGTTGGCCTCCAACACATCCTCAGTGGCCTTCCTGTTCGCCTCTCTGACGGCGTCCAGAATGGCCTGGTTTGCCATTCTAATGGCCTCCTGATCGGCTTGTCGGGCCGCCTGCATCTCAGCCAATGCAGCCAAGACTAGGTCGGGTTGACCCTCATCAGTCTCTCGTGTTCTCCTGGATCATACCATGACTTTGCGCAAGTTACACAATTAATGAGTTGATCAGGCCCACGCAGTGTGATTACATATGCATCATCATAACAAAACCCAACGGAGCAAACACACAAGACAAACACAACCAAACATCCTAATCATTTCAATACATACATGCTTTTCCCTAGAACCGTCGCTCTGATACCATAAAATGTAACACCCCATGTATACCCGGTATTGTTATCATACTATCGTATTAAGCTGCGCTTAATTAAAAAAATGCGGAATATCTTTTTCTTTTCAATTATGACGTCATTATACTTAACCAAGTTGATTACTTAATCAATTTCATAAAAACATCGCCTCTATGTAAATTGCAATAAGACATCTAATGAAATACCTCAATATATAAATAAAGTGAGTATCTAAAATCGCGGATCTACAACTCGTAGTCTGGACCATAATCCTGATACATTATTACAACTCCAAATAAAACAAGACATAAACAAGTCTATGTGTCATCGATAATCCCCATGCTCACCAAATCAACAGCGTCTCAACAAGATAATCATAAATGAAGCTAAAAACATAAAAGCAGCATCCATATCCAGCATCCAACATGTCAGCATAAATAACAGCAATATCTAACTCAGCTCCGGCCTCCTGATGTCTCAGCCCCAACATTACCTGATCCTGAAATAAGCGCCCCAAACGTGGGGTGAGATCTCTAAACAGAAATCTCAGTAAGACAAGGGGTCCTCAAGGATCTTCTACCCCAAGCTCACTTACATGTGCAATATAAGTTCTAAAAGCAGTAATATCAATATCAGTTCCAAAACTATGCAGTGCAACAGATATTCATGCCATGTGTGTTTAATATTATTCTACTGGCCAGAGAAATGCAGGAATACGTCTATTACCTACAGATAGTACAAGGAACACCGCTTGCACCTCACCCACAGCCTCACCATATCGTATGTACTACATACTCAGGCTTACCGTATAGGTGGAACACCACATGCATATCATAAAGGCACTAGCATATAACAGCTCAACAACATTTCCAAAACATCAAAAGCATGTAACACAGCATGCATATAACCATACCCCCATGGGACATGGTGGAACCACAACATGGCTAAATCGAGGATTCGAAAGCTTACCTCTTAAGCTAGCTATCCAATGCCACAAGCTCAAAGTCCAACACAGTAGTATCACGATCTGTTATGGACCAATATTAAGAGAACGCCTTTCCTTTACGTTTTACGTGTTAAGGCTTCACACAATGCCATAAGACCTTAATCACATGATTCTGACTTAGTTCAATTAAAACAGAAGTTCAACTTCATCACTCTAGGGTCCACAAACCCCCCAATAGCCTACTGTATGAACAATGCAGCTATTGTTCTTCGAAATCCCAGAATATCCGGATATTCCTCGGGGACATATCCGAATATCCAATATTCGGATATCTTATCGTCCATATCTGGATATCAATATCTGGATATCCAATATCCGGATATTTTACGAGCAGATATCCGGATATTTCACGACAGAATGCAGCTTCTGCATTTCGCGAAGATATCCTTCCAAGGTTCGGTTTTTACCGATTACATGCATCAAGGTTCCATTTTTAAGCATAAAAACTCAAGTTCAAAGGTGGTGATCATACCATAAGCTAAAAGCAAAGGATGAAGGTGCTCTTGGAGCTCACACAACAGCTCCCAAGTTCTGACTTGAACCGAAAACGGAAGAGGAACACCAAGGTTGGTTCTTTTCTTCACAAGGTAGCTTCTTGGAGCATCAAACACCAAGAAAATGAACCCCTTCAACCCCAACCCAGAACACAGCCAGCAAACACCAAGAAAATAGTGGTCAAGCTCAGAACAATGACCCCCACTCAACCCCAAAGATGGCTCTCACACACACCCAAGTGTTTAGTATGAAGAAGAAGTCAAGAGAAGGTCTCAAGGTTGAATTTTGGTGATGAACAAAGGAGAAGAGCAAAGAAACAGTGCAAGAGTGCAAGTGGTCAGCCTCCTTCACGTAGGAAATATGATTATAGGGTTTTGTGCCCAATCATTAGAGTATATATAGCCACTTACATATTAAACACACAGTATTAACTTTAATTGCTACGCTTAGCATTTTAATCCCAAACTCAGGATTCTTGACCTACTTAATTTTACAAGAATTATCATATTTTTCGGAGCACCTTTCCGGTACGCATTTTTCATAGCCATTACCAGTTTCTGGCACCAGTTCTCATTATTTTAACTTGAAACTCGTTTTACAAGTTCTACATATTATTCTAGTAATTATCATGCACTTATAATAATTTTCCATGATACTTTTTTGATACGCATTTATACCGACTAGCAGAACCGGTATCTGCACTTTTCTTCCGAAAAGCGACTTTCAGCATTCTTAATCACTTATCATAATTATTAAAACCTCTTAATAATTATTTGGGTCAATTATGGAATTATTTCCTAATTTAACATCATTAATTAATTAATTTCCTTAATTAACGGTGCGGGTTCTTACATTGATCCCTGAGTGTGGGTATAAGGTAGATGCCTTATGCTTCTTATGCATGTAGCAGACGTGCGTAAACCATACGTTCTCTGGCCAGTAGACTTGTTAGCACACATGTATGATATATATATATATATATGTTGCTGCATCATGTGATTATGCTATTACTACTGAACTGTTATACCGAAGTGAGCTTGGGGCAGAGGAACTCTTCGAGAACCCTTGCTTACTGAGATTTCTGTTTAGAGATCTCACCCCGTGTAGGGCACATTTTCAGGTACAGATGTCCATGAGATGGATGCTTCCTGACGCAAGAGGCCGGAGTAGAGTTTATTTGAGATGCATGTTTTATTAAGAGTATTATGGATATGATTGTTGTACCATGACATGATTATTATGACATTATGTTTTACCAGACTATGTACGTTTTATTTGTTTGTGAGCATGAGGGTTGTCCATGCCTTAGATTTATTTGTGTTATTGTTGAACATGTGTACTTTGTTACGCCATGAGATATGGACATTGGTCATGACTACGCGATGTAGCTTCATGACTTAGTATATATTTATGATATTCGAGGCATTTCAGGAACTCTAGTTTGATTTTGCAATTACATAAGGATATAGATGGTTTTTATATTGCCATGCTAATAAAGAAAAAATGATCTTGCATGTCTGCACTTAATTTATTTTAGCTTATGCATTTAATTGAGCTGCGCTTAATACCGTAATATGATAACAAATCCGGATGCATATGGGGTGTTACATTTTCTGAGGCAAGAGGCCGGAGTAGATAGATTACATGTAGACCTGCTTGGATTATTATATGATTTATGCTTATATTGCTGAGACATGATTATTATGACTTTATGTTGTTACCAGACTATGTAAGTTTATTTGGTCTGAGTATGGGGTTTGTCCATGACTATTTGTATATTTGGATATTTTGTTATTAAAGACAGTTTTGTATACACCATAAGATGTGGACGTTGGTCATGACTACGTGATGTAGCTTCATGACTTAGTGTTTATTTATGATATTAAGGCATTTCAAGAATTCTATTGTGGTTTTACAATTACATAAGGATGTAGATGAATTTTTATATTGTTATGTTAATAAAGAAAAAAAAGTAATCTTGCATGTCTAATAACTTGATTTATTTTAGCTTCCGCATTTAATTGAGATGCGCTTAATACCGTAATAAGATAACAAATCCGGATGCATACGGGGTGTTACACATGGGGTGTGTGTTTTAAAAAGGGAAAATTAATCACGCGCAACTTGCAGCACGGGTCAATGTGCAAGTGCGCGCTAGCTCCAGTACACAGTGAACGTATTACTCACAAGTCGCTACTTGGTCCTTAAATGTGTGTTTAAGAGTGCTCATGTGGGTGATATAAAGAGACACAAGTTGTACTAGGTGGGTATGCATTTTTAAGGAAAGCATGGAGTTTATATGCCACTTACAAAGCGTGCCGTGGTGGATGTGTCTGTTCAAGCGCGCATGTGGGTGAGCGTAATACCCAGAAGTTAAAATATAATCAATATTATGCAATATAAATCCGGATGATCTTTAATAGAAAGCTGGATGATATTCAATAAGAGTCTGGATAAATCTTAGTATAGACCCGGATAATTCTTGAAATAGTTACATCCAAGTAGCCCGGACTTCCAGACTACCGGGCTGGGAGACAACTATTATGGACTCATGTATGAGGCCCATTTAATATACAGCCCAATAAGGGGCAATCCAAATAAGAATCTGATATAATCAAAGGAGAATATTAATCCAAGATATTAACCCTAATACAATAACATCAAATATGGGCTTGGGCTGCTAGAAGAGGCACAAAAGGTCCATAATTCCAATACCCATAGGTATACCCTATAAATAAGAGATAAAAACTACAAGTATGAGAGATTCTCTCTTTATTAATTGTTATGCTATTACTGTGCACACACAACATCTCTTTGGCGAAAATTGTTCTTTACTTACTTGTGCACAGTGAGCTGGTATGCTCAAGTGTTATATATATATAGATGCCTTAGAGAGAGCACCTCGATCCAAGATAAACACACTAGTCTTTTGGGCTAGACATCTCTATCTTCAAGACATAACACAAATATTTTTTTCTTATACATAAAAAGCCACCATAGTTTACCAAAAAAAAAAAAAAAACGAGGATAAGGTTAAATCATGTTTGAATATAAACCTAATTGATTAGCATGTTGAGGTGATTTTTCATTAATTAATATGTTGAAACTTTCAAGATTTACGGGTATATATATATATATATATATATATGCCACTTGGAGGTGTTTATATATCTTTCTACAGGATAAACAGTTAATGTTATTAGAAGAAAATCACGTCCTAATGTTGATATAAATTTTTTTTTGGGTAACCAATGTTGATATAATTTTATTTGAAGAAAACCGTATTCCTTTAAAATTTAAACAAATAATTATTTTTTTTTTTGGTGAAGGAAATTTAAACAAATATTAACTACCTTAAAAAAGCATAAAACATTAGTTTTTTGAATTTAAATTATATATTAATATAATAATTACTGAATCAACGAGGGGGAAGATACTTCCCAACCGAATAAATTTTTAATCATCAATTTTTAATCACCAAACTAAATATTAAAATTTGTTTTCAAATTATTTGTCCCCCTTGCATGTTGTGACGGCGGTAGTTTTTATGGGGATTAATGTATTAAAATTGAGTAATTGGCGGGATCTTTTAGCAGCCTACAGTTTGTGTATTCCCAATTCCACATTAGACAGCGAACAAACTTTACGTGTGATATCGGTGACGGGAGAAAAATAGAAACTTACGTATGTTTTTTTGGTCTTATCCCACTTCTTGCTACCCCTCCCAATTTGGCATTGGGATGTAAATTAATAGCATGTCTGGTTTTTATCATATTTGATAAACAAATTTTTAAGTTTTTCAGTAAACTTTTTATAACTTTTTATTAGCTATATTGAATATATATTGAATTTTCATTTGATTGAGTTAGCATTATATATTAATAAATTTTTATTAAATGGGTAGTCTCTACTATTTTATTTTATTTTATTCAATCAACAACTATTCTTAACTCTTAACAAATTGTGACTAAATTCCGTCATGATTATTCTTACTGTATTAGCCGTTACATTTTGTTTTTAGTTCTTGACAATTAATTTGTTTAAATCTCTAGTAGTTTGTATTAACTAATTTTTAATTTATTTTATTATTAAAATTATCTAAATAATTATTTTATTTAAAATAAATAATATAATACAAGCTGGTCTGTAAACTTATAGACCAGACATTGTAAAAGAAAATCTATAACCTATTTTCTAAATACCAATTTGTTAAAGACCAGAGTATTTGTATTTTATTAGATATAATTGGCCAAGTATGGCTTGATGTAGGGTGGATCGTAAGCCTCTAATTGACCGCCTGATCCATTTACATCCGTGTCCAGATAAAGAAAATAAGATGGAAGAATATTATATCCAACATGGATTTCTTGCAAGAATGTAATCAAGCTACAAACAAGTATGTCTTATTCATTTTAACATATATCATATGACAAATATTGACAATAAAAGTTCATTAATTTAGTTGCAGAGGTCGAATATCGTAAAAAAATAATAATAAAAATTCTTAACTAATTCCAATCTTCTCTAACGCCGCGTTTTTTTTGTAGTCGATAGTTAATTAAAATTTGATATTAGATATAAGTTAAACAAAATTTGATTACTAAAATTAGTAGAGATTGTTGAAAAGTTTCCACAATTATGAAACACTATAATTTTGATGCATTGCTAGTAATTTTTTTTTTTTTGGTAACTTGAAGGAGAAAAAAACCCCACAGGAACAAGACTAATCAGGCCAAATACACCGAGTTTCACTGAAACCACCTAAATCAGCTAAATACAAAAAGCAAATCCCAGAAGGGGGAGAGTGGAAAATACTTGAATCCTCTACATCTGGATTTAATAAAGGAAAATTAGACAGCCAATCCGCACAACAGTTTCCTTCTCTATACGTGTGCTTGAAAACCACAGACCACTCTTTATTCATCCATGCCCGTATACGAGTAACAATATGAGACTCACAAGCTGGTTTACTCTTAGCAGTAAGCCATGTGACCGCTGTTGAAGAGTCACTTTCAATAACTAACTTCCTCCAACCATTATCCCAAGCCAGTTGGACATCTTTTAAGATACCCCATAATTCTGCCATAATAGCAGTACGATGGCCGATTCTATAGGAAAAACCAGAGAGCCATCGCCCAGTACTGTCTCTAAAAATACATCCACACGCAGCCGGTCCTGGGTTACCTTTGACTGCTTCATCAGTATTTAACTTCACCCATCCTTCGTCCGGAAACTTCCAAGCGATGGGGATCTCCTCCTTTCTAAAGCAAGACACAATAGAATTCTTTTTTCTGGACACATTCCAGATTTCCATTGCTTGATTTTGTGGATTGATTTTGTGTTGAACACTCATAATTTAATTAATTTGATTACGTTAACAATTATATGAAATATCAAATTAGTTATATAATATTATATTATATTATTAAATATAAGAAATTTATTTTCAATAATACTACATCAAAATTAAATTTAAAATAAGAACATATTACTTTTAATTAGGGTTCTATTAGTCTCATGTAACATAAGATAGTTATCATATGTTGTAAAGAGAAAATAGATGGGTCTCACCATTACAAGAAAAAAAGAAAAAAAAGAAAAAGGGGGGATACGAAAATTGAAGTGAGAGAAAATGAGAGATGATATCTCATGTGAAAGGTGAGTAATATTTCTCTTACTTTTATTACATTGAGCACTCCTTAAAAATAAAGGAAATGCATGCTTGTATAACTGTCTTACATTTAACCGTGTTAACTATATGAATGCCTCTAATTTACAAAATATTAAGAAATAAATTAGTTTATACATGTGTGATGATTATATTTTAATTTAAATATTTAGAAACATATATTTAACATGATTAAGTCCCACGGGGTCATGGTAGAGGATAATAACAATTAACTCAATTAATCAACACAGCGAACCGTAGCAGATACGGATCATTGCATATTCAAGCCTCAATGCCTATATAATAGCTACGCACGTTAGAACCCATACTTCACAAGCAACCTCTGTAAACAAGAACTCATCACTATTCACCAACAATGATGATCACCCGTGTTGCTCTCTGCCTTTGCTTTGCATTCCTCTTCTATGGTATATTTCTTTTTTTTTTTTTTTGTAAATTTCTATGGTATATTTCCTTATTCTCTTTATCATAGACATTAACGCCTTATAAGTTATAATATGCAATAAAAATAAAAATAAAAATAAAAATAAAATAAAATAAAAATAAAAAATAAAAATAAAAATTAAAATAAAATAAAAAAAATAAAAATAAAAATCAAGAATAGAGACTAGAAAAGAAAAGTTTTTGTAGATACACAAGTCTGGTTGTCTCTTGCATCTGTGTGGATAGAGACTAGAACAGTACTCCGAGACTGTGAGCATAGAGAACAATGGGAGAGGGGATGGAAGGAGTAGTCTCCGGTGAGCATCGAGAGCCTTCCCCGGAAGAAAAAGATTTGTTGGAGCGTAGTATTAGTAGAGCCAAAGATTTGGAAGGGAATACTCCCCCGTCCAGGGTTGGGGAGAGGGGAGTTATCTCATACAAAGATACTTTGTTGCACCTGAATGGATTGGGGGGAAGTACCAAAGAAGTAGAGGAAAGTATTTTGTTGGAGAAGCTAAGTATTAGTAATGATGAGGAGTTCCAGTTTATGGAGGAAAGTGTGCAAGTTGCAGATGATCCCTTTTGTCCACCTTACCGGTTTGAAAAGGATCTCCATAAGGAGAGTTGCAAACCTTGGAGAATGGCAGTGATAGTGAAGTTATTAGGGAAGCGAGTGGGCATGAAATTTCTTTTGAACAGGCTCCTAAAGATGTGGAATTTATCTGGATCCTATGAATTCATCGATATGGAGAATGATTATTTTTTATTTCGATTTACAGAAATTGAGGATTTTAATTTTGTTCTTCATGAGGGCCCGTGGATTGTGGCAGGCCATTATGTGGTGGTACAACGCTGGCGCCCTTTCTTTGATCCTCATGATGAGAATTTTAGGAAGTTGGCTGTGTGGATACGAATCCTAGGTCTTCCGATTGAATTCTACACATCACACCATATTTGGAACATAGGGAATCTATTTGGCCGAACACTCAAGATTGATAGGAATTCGATCAGGAGGGAAGATATTGAAGAGCGGGAGATAACTGAACGGGCTAAGTTTGCTCGTATTTGCGTGGAAATAGACCTGCGTAAGGGTTTCCTCTCCAAGTTCCGAATTGGTAATCGAATCTTTCTAGTGGGCTATGAAGGTTTACACCTTATTTGCTTCGCATGCGGCAGGTATGGACACAGAAGAGATCTATGTCCCACTCTTTCTCTAGCTTCAACTAGCAATGACCAGCATGGAGTTCAGTTGCATACTGAAGCATTAGGCAAATCCTCAGTGAAGCAAAAGGTGGCGGTTGAAGGGGATGCTTTTGGGTCATGGATGTTAGTCCAACGCAATCAGCGGGGCAGGAAGCAGAAGTTCGTTACTCCTCCGACGAACGCTGCAATCAATGAGAAGGTGTTACAGGTGAATTCAAATTTGAACAAGCAGACAGTTACAAATAATAATGCTAATCATGGGGGAGTTACGAAAGTAAATGCCAATCATGGAGGAAAAATTGCTAGTGGGGGTACGAAAGTAAATGCTAATCAAGGAGGAATTACGAAAGTAAATGCCAATCATGGAGGAAAAACCGCTAGTGGGGGTACGAAAGTAAATGCTAATCAAGGAGGAATTAATGTAGTTAATACCAGAAGGGATGTTTTGCCAAAGAAAACGGCTTTAATAGATGCTGGTGCAACGGGTTCGCGTTTTGCAATTATAGGAGACCTTAATCAAGGGATCACAGAAGGTAATTTAGCGGTTTCAAAGGAAAATTATCAGGAAGAATTAATTGCTGAGAAAGTGATAAAGCCAAGCATTATTCCAGACTTAAACCAGATAGACGTGATGTATATGTCTGGACCAGCTCAATCAACAATGTCCAAAAAGTCCATGCCAGCTAAGAGAACAGAAGTTTCGAATGGAAACATGATCCAGCCAACTATGGTAACCGAAAATTTGAAAATTCAAAATGATCACAGTTTAATTACTAGTAACGCTGTAGATTCTGGCAAGGTGATTATTAGCAAGAAATTTTCAAATAAAAGGGGTATGGTGAAGGATCCGAGTAACCAAAGGAAGAAGCAACTTAGCCTTTCAGTTGCTCAAAAATCTTTCAAAATATCATCCAAACCACAACCCATTTCGAAAGTTGCCAAGGCTCAAGTTACTCTTAGCATGACAGAAGAAGAATCAACCTTAGTTCACAAGGATGGTGTTAGGAGCCTTAATTATGGTTCTGATTCGTTGAATACAAATAACGTCTCTGCCAAGTCACTGGAAACTGACATGGAAGAGGAAAAGAAGCTGACCAACCTTCCAGAAAGAGTGCTAAAAGATGAAAATAAACCGCCTGACCCAGTGGTCAAGTCGGTGATGACAAGCGAAGTTCACAGCATGATGTTGCCTTCGTGTGATACTTCCTCTTCGGAAGACTCTATGGTGCAGTCCAATTCTTAATGATTGGCATCTGTCTTTGGCTTTTTTCCCTATTTTTTATGTATTTTTTTATGAATATTGTTTCATGGAATTGTAGAGGGGCTGGGAAAAAAGGGTTTTCCCCCCTTATTAAAGATTTAACCAGGAGATTTCATATTGGTGTTTTAGCATTGTTGAAAATTCGCATTAGTGGTGCTAGAGCAACAAGAGTTGCAAAAAATTTGGGGTTTTCGAAGTATTTTCTTTCTGACCCTATTGGTTTTTCAGGTGGTATATGGATTCTTTGGGATCCATTAGAGGTGAAGATTGAAATTTTACATTCTGATCATCAGTTTGTTCATTCTAAGTTAGTCTGGCTATGTAACAAAAAGCTGGAATATCTAACTTTTGTTTATGCTAGCCCCCGCCACCAGGAACGTATATCTCTCTGGGAGTCTTTGGAGAACATTAAACCACCAGATAACGAAGCCTGGTGCATCTTGGGGGATTTTAATTCTTATATTCATGCAAATGAGAAAAAAGGAGGGGGAGATCCTATCTGGCGTGGTATGCAGGATTTTCAGGAGTGCCTAACAGTTTGTCATCTTGCTGATCTTGGTCATCAGGGTCCCAAATTCACCTGGAGGAGGGGGGTCTCTTTTGGAACGACTTGATCGCGCTTGTGTTAATGAATGCTGGAACTTGACCTTTCCAAATAGATTTTTGTCTCATCTCCCTTATTATAGTTCAGATCATCGCCCAATTTTGCTCTGGGAAGGACAACAATCTTTTAACACCGGTGGAGAAAAGCCTTTCAGATTCTTGGCGGCTTGGTTGACTCATATATCCTTCTCTGATCTAGTTAAAGAGAGTTGGACTAGAGATCATAAATGGCACTTAGCGAGCAAACATTTCCGTGAAAAAGCCATCACTTGGCACACGGATTGCTTCAAGGAAGAGGAGAGGAAAAAGAATAAGCTCCATGCTCGTCTTCGAGGGATTGACCGTAGTCTTAGTCAGCAGCATTGCCATGCTTTAGAAATTCTTCAACAGGAAATCTGGCAGCAACTAAACACTATCTACCTCAGAGAGGAGATTACTTGGTACCAACGTGCTAGAGCTGACTGGATTCGTTTTGGAGACCGCAATTCTAAATTCTTCCACTCGACAACAATTATTAGGCGAAGAAGAAATAGGATTGATGCTCTTCTCATGGATTGATGACCCATCTCTTCTCATGAACATGGCAGTGGAATACTACAACAAATTGTTCACAGATGACAACTACTCTCGTCCTTTATTTCCCATAAGGAACAAATTTCCTTTGCTGGACTGGAGGGTTCTTCAAGTGTTAGAAAAGCATCCTAGTAATGAGGAGATCAAAGGTGTCATTTTCTCTATGGGGCCTTATAAGGCGCCGGGTGTTGATGGCCTTCATAGTATCTTCTTTCAAAGTCAATGGGATTTAGTGGGAAATTCTGTGTGTAATTTTATCCAAGATGTCTTCAAAAATCCCCAGCAAATTGAAGTAGTGAATCAGACTCTACTCTGTTTGATCCCTAAAATAGGGATACCCCAAACTTTTAAGGACTTTCGCCCGATTAGTTTATGTAATGTTATTTATAAAACGGTAACAAAAATTATTGCTAACCGTTTAAAATTGCAGATGAACAGTCTGGTGATGCCTAACCAATGCAGCTTTATCAAAGGGAGACAGGGCATTGATAATGTCATAATTGCCCAGGAGCTGATTCACTCAATGCGGACCAAAAGGGGATTTAAAGGGTGGATGGCTATAAAGGTGGATCTCGAGAAGGCCTACGATAGAATCAACTGGGATTTCCTTGAAGATACCCTATATGACATAGGGATCCCTGCTAGCTTGATACGTCTTATTATGTGGTGTGTTTCTTCGTGCACAATGAACGTTCTTTGGAATGGATCTTGCACTCAAGAGTTTCGTCCCAAAAGAGGTTTGAGGCAAGGAGACCCATTATCTCCCTATCTCTTTGTCCTCTGTATAGAAAGATTGGCTCATCTTATCAACCAGGCTGTGGAGCAAAAAAGTTGGAAGCCGGTGGTGATCAAAAAGGGAGGCCCGCCAATCTCCCATTTATTTTTTGCTGATGATCTTCTTTTGTTTGCAGAAGCTACTCAGGAGCAAGTCACTGTAATACAACATATTCTTCATACTTTTTGCAGTTCCTCAGGGCAGAAAGTTAACCAGGGAAAAACTAGAGTCTATTTTTCTCGTAATGTGGGGCACACTAAAGCAAGAGAGCTTAGTCATCATCTAGGATTCTCTCTTACTGCAGATCTTGGCCGATATTTGGGTATCCCCCTACATCACAAGAGGGTGGGCAGATCATCATTTTCCTATGTGTTGGATCGCCTTCATTCTAAAATGAGTACTTGGAGTCATGCCAGTTTGTCCCTTGCTGGTCGAGTAACATTATCCAAAGCAGTGTTGACTGCTATTCCATCCTACCCGATGCAGGTTAGTATATTTCCTCATTCCACTTGTGATGAGATTGATGCGAAGATCCGAAGCTTTGTTTGGGGTTCTTCTTCCACGACTAGGCATCCTCATCTTGTTGATTGGAATCAAGTTTGCTTGGATAAAAGTCATGGTGGGCTGGGATTGCGCAATATGAGAAAGATGAATTCGGCTTTTATCATTAAGGTTGGATTTAATCTTCTCGCTCATCCTGATACTTTATGGTCCAGGGTTCTTCGTGCAAAGTATAAAGTTGAGGAAGGTATGACGCCCCATATTAATGCGCCAAACAACAGTTCTCAGTTGTGGAAGGGAATCAAGCGTCATTGGGACATTATCTTAGACCACAGTCGAGTCTTAATTGGTGATGGTAGATCCACTATGTTTTGGTTTGATAACTGGCTTCCTGAATGTGGCCCTCTGATTACCTATGCTCAATCTCATGTTTCTGATGCTGATCGATTGCATTATGTGACAGACTATGTGGATGTGTCGGGTTATTGGAAATGAGATTCTTTGCATCATCTGTTCCCTGCTTGCATCATCCAGCGGCTAATGAATTTTCTTCCCCCCTCTGATCAAGATGGTAAGGACCACATCATCTAGAGCGAGACATCAGATGGGATTTTCACTCTAAAGTCAGCTTATGATTTGCTAAATAACAACACAGCTACAGCTCTAGCTTATCAATGGGACAATATCTGGAGGTGGATGGGACCGGAACGAATACGTATGTTCCTTTGGTTGTTGGTTGGAGAAAAGTTGTTGACTAATAGTCGGAGGCTTCAACGTCACATGACCTCTTCGGGTGTTTGCCCTAGATATAATATCTCTTGTGAAACTAATCTCCACGCTATCCGGGATTGCCCTCAGTCAAAAGAGGTTTGGAGGTTGGTGGTTCATCAAACCAGTTGGCAGGTATTCTTCTCGCTTAATCTGCATGACTGGATCTTCTCTAACTTAAAAAATTGTAGAAGCTTGGCAATGGACGATGATTGGCCTTTGACTTTGGGATATTAGCGTGGAGCATTTGGAGGAGCAGAAACACTTGGGTTTTTGAAGGAAAAATCAATAATGCTTACACAATTGCCCACTCAGCCTTGGGGTATAGCAATTGTGTCAAGCATACAGCTACCACTCTCCATGCAGCAGGTCTTCAACCGAGAAAAAGTGTAGAGAAGATGATAGCTTGGTCTTTTCCTCCGTTAGGATGGGTTAAACTTAATGTTGATGGGGCTAGAGCTGGTAATGGGAACAGATCAGGATGTGGTGGTGTTATTCGTGACCCGTCCGGAGCTTGGATTATCGGTTTCTGCAAGAATTTGGGGCCAGGTACTGTTTTGCATGCAGAATTATGGGCTTGTTTGGAAGGTTTGCGTTTAGCTTGGGAAAAAGGATTTAGAAAAGTGTGGCTGGAAGGAGATTCCCTCTCAGCCCAACAGATTATTTCTAATGGGTGTCATCAGGATCACCCTTCGTCGAGCTTGGTGCAACGTATTAGAGGAATGTTGCAAAGATGCTGGCAGGTCCAGATTTCTCATGTCCATCGTGAAGGAAACAAAGTAGCTGATTTCTTAGCTTCACATGCGTATAGCTTTCCATGGGATGTACAAGTCTTTGATGACCCTCCTCCTGGCTGTCTTCAAAGTTTATACAGCGACACTGTAGGTGTTCGCTGGGCTAGGTTCTGTACTTAGGCCTTTTTGTTGTGTTTTTCATTTCCTTTATCTTTCAAAAAAAACATACTTGGAGCGTTTGGTACAAGTGACATTTTGTAGAATTTTTGGTAAATTGAATTTTTATAAATTTTTATTTTTCGGATATTATCGTAAACTAAATATTTTCATCATATTTTTGAAAATTGAAATTTCAGAATAAAAAAACTTTTAGTCTACAAAACGCCCCCCACTGGGACTATTCATAACCACATCTGCCCTCCTATCAGTCAACAAAGCGCCAAACACAACGGTCGGCTCTTATTCTCCAGTATATTTCGTTGTCTATATATAGCGGGAAGGAAAATAGAGCAACCACACACAAAAAACATTATGGATACAGAAAATTGCATAGTTCGGAAGCTTTATGTTCTGGTGCACGGTTGTTGCCATGGGGCTTGGTGTTGGTACAAGGTTAAGCCACGCCTGGAATCTGCTGGCCACCAAGTCACAGTACTTGACCTTGCAGCTGCTGGTATCAACATGAACAAAATAGAAGATTTTGATACTTTTTCACAGTACTCTGAGCCTTTGTTGCAGCTATTGCCCACAATCCCCCCAAATGAAAGGGTAGTTCTTGTGGGACACAGCCTTGGAGGGCTTAGCATAGCCCTTGCCATGGACAAATTCCCCCAAAAGATAGCAGTTGGTGTTTTCTTAGCTGCTTTTGTGCCAGACATTGAACGCAAACCGTCTTATGTCATTGAAAAGGTATGCATCTGAGCCTTGAGGATATTTTTTTTTTGAAATTTCATCAATTCGATCGGTCATGTCATTAAATTACATACTACTACTGCATCCACATTAAATTTGGAAGAGAGGGAGAGAAATGAAGGTGGAGAAAGACTTTGACAGCTAATCTAATTAATGGGGAAATATATTGTAACAACCAACTAGTGTTATTATCAATCAATTTCACCGTTAGATCGACTATGTGATTCAACATTTATATTTAATTCATGGTTATGATTCCTCATATTTAATATTTTATATTTTTTTCACCTTTGTATGGTTATGATTTCCCATATTTAATGCTTTCACATTAAATATGGGAAATCATAACCATACAAAGATGGAAATAAATATAACCGTTGGATCAATATAATCGATCTAACAGTAAAATTAATTGATAGTAACATTGATAGTAACACTAATTAATTGTTACAATATCTTGCCCCTTAATCTAATAAGGTAGAGTAGAATTGTGAAAACTTTGGTGGACTGATAACTATGACACACTTTACATTCATCTTGATCATCATATGTATATTTTTTTTAACTTCAACAGTTCAATGAGAGGACCCCAGCTGCTGAATGGTTAGACACTGAATTTTCCAAATGTGGAAACAGAACATCATTGTTATTTGGTCCTAATTTATTGTCCACCAAGCTCTATCAACTCTCCTCCGCTGAGGTAATTATATGTTACAAGTTACAAGAGTTACCTCCTTATCTCATACTAATGCATGCTAAGAAATGACATGTTTGGATTCCACAATTGGATTTTGTAGGATCTTGAATTGGCCAAGGCCTTAATAAGGCCAGGGTCACTTTTTCTTGAAGACTTGTCTCGGCAAAAGAACTTCTCCAAAGAGGGATATGGATCAGTTCCACGTGCTTTTGTTGTTTGCACTGAGGACCTAATAATTCCATTGGAATATCAGCTCTGGATGGTCAAAAATGCAGGGATTAATGACGTGTTAGAGATCAAAGGCGCTGATCATATGGCTATGCTTTCCAAGCCACAAGAACTATGCGAATCTCTCCTCCAGATAGCTATTAAATACGCATAAGTTCATGGAGCATGCCTTAATATTATTTGTTGTGTTTGAATTTGACTTGTGTTCGAAAAATAAGTCTCTCTTTTGAAACCACAAGACATATCAATAAAGTGACATTCTTGCATCTCGTGTGTTTTTTCGGGGTACAAGCACGCAACTTTGTAAAATTCACAGTCCGAGTTGTATTTCTGTGTAAATTCATGTTAATGAATAAATTGAACTTATTAAATAATTGATAGGTTCCAGTGTCGTTAAATAAATTCACCAAAACCCATAATTAAGTCGTTCATATGGTAAGCAAACTTCGAGTAATAATTAATCCAGCAAAAAAGCTCGACAAAATAAATAATAAAAATAATTCACAAAGAAAATATAGTAACTAAACCGTTGAAGTATAAGCACGCAATTTAACTCATAAAGCATACAAATTTTTAAAAAATTTAGGGTCTGTTTCGAGCACCTGATAAAGAAGATAGGATAGGATAATTTATCATATCCTACTTGTATCTCTTGTTTGGTGGGTCAATAAGATATGATTAGTTTATCCTATTGTCTCATTTTATCCTATCCAATACATGATTTCTTATCCTATGGGGGGAGCTGAGTTAGGATTCAATACGATAGAATACCAAAATTGGATACTCAATATATCTTCACGCTACCCAATATATCCACACGCTACCCAATATATTTGTATTTATTGCATTTTTTTTTCTTTTATCTTTCTACATAATCTTATCATATTGCTAATCAAGTGCTTATCAAACAAAGGACATGATATAGGCTTATCAGCCCTATATCATATCCTATCCTTATCAACCCCCTATCATATCCTACCTGTTCTGTCTGAAAGACAGAGGTGTCCAGCCGGTGGCTGGTATATTTTATGTAGGATCTATGTGCCCTCTCTTAGGTATCTATGAATGAGATACCTTTGATGGTAGGCTGATCACTGTGCACAATAATATCGACATAGTCAAGGCGTGAGGTGTGTGGACAGTGACAAGCTAAGAGAGAGGGTTTAGAGAGTGTGTGTACCTTATTGGTTTAACCTCGTATTTATAAATGAGTTACCTGAAGGAGTGTACTTCTGGGCCTCTTAGGAATATTGGGGGCCTAAGTCCAACTGCTTAGCTGTCTGGATAAGATTGTCATTAATAGGAGATTTCTTTTCTTTTGTGTTGTCCTTTATTGGTCCTTCTAGAATATGAGCCTTTTGTCAGGTCCATAACAGTACCCTTATCCTATCCTGTCCACTAAACGAGTCCTTAGTATACCAATGAACGAGGGGCAGATAACCAATGTCTGAAAATTTTCAAGAATTTAAAAAAAAAAAAATATATATATATATATATATATATGGATTTTATTAATCTCATGTTAAAGGAGATAGTTATCTCATGTCATAGAGACAAACTAGTGGGCTCCACCACCTGAAAAAATAAAAGAAAAGAAAAGAAAAAGATGACAGTTATCGAAGGGTGTGTAGAAGAGAAAACTTATATTATGTGACATAAGAATAGTTTTTTTCCTATATATATATATATATATATATATATATATATATATATATATATATATATATATTAGTGAAATAACGCTTTTTTTGGAAAAATTAGTACTTATTATAGATAATTTTATCAATCAAGTCAGTTGCCCTCTTTAGCAATCTTTTGAAAGCAAAGTAGCAAACAATTAATTTTGACAAGACAATATCATTATGATTATACTTCAAAATAATTGTACTTCATAATACTTTAAAATAATCTTAAAATTTAAAATCAATTAGTTGCAAATAGTTTTTTCTTTCCCAATTTATCAAACGGACCCATGTGATCAACGAAACTATCACCAGTTTTTTTGGTAAAAAGAAAGGCAAAGCCCAAACTACTCTGTAGTCTGTACCCTTTCGCTGGAAAGGACACGCTAGCAAGGTCTTGCAGTAAAAGATGACCGCATCCATTTGGTCTCTAGCACGTGTAATTTTTTTTAATCATTTTATCCGTTCTCAAAACTCGAAGTTGAGATCTGGAATGCATGTAGACTTATGATGTGCATGATAATTATTCTATTTTCTGACACTATTTTTAAAATTAAATATTTTTTTCTATTTCAGTGCCTTGGAACAGTTCTTGAAGAAAAAAATGTATTTGATAATATGTTATATTTTTACTCTGAGAATGAGAATTACATCTGATAACACAATAAATATTATAATAAAAATAATTCTTTTTAAACATAATTTTTTTTTCGAATCATCACTTTCATTTCTATATGGTGGTGGTGGTGGTGGTGACATCAGTGACTGCGGCGGCGGTAATGATGGTGATGGTAGTGGTGGTGGTAACTCAGTGACTGCGGCGGCGGTGGTAATGGCGGGGATGGTGGTGGCGGCGACAGCGATAATGGTGGCGTGGTAGTGTGATGACAGTGGTGGCAGCAGTGGCTGTGAAGATCATGGTGGTGGTTGGTGATGGCGATGGTGATGGTGATGGTGGCGGTAGTGGTAGTGGTGGCGGCGTGGTGAGGTGATGGTAGTGGTGACAGCGGTGATAGTGGTGACGGTGACATGGTGGTTGTGGTGGTGGTGACGACGACACTAGTGGAATGACGATAGCAACGATGATGGTGGTTGTGGTGGTGGTGGTGGTGATGATAGAGGTGAAGAGTGATTGAGAGAAGTGTTTCTGATTTTGTGTCCGAGAAAGAAAAAATAGAAAAAAATTATTCTTTTTTCTATTCCCAGCACAAAAATTAAACTGGTTCATCTCAGAAACAAAAAATAAACTGATTTTATCAAACGAGTTTTATATCCATTTTTATTCTCAAGAACAGAAATTATAAATAAAAAAAATGATTTTAAAAAAATTGCCATGCACACCCTTAAATCACACTATGAGAATAGCTTTGTGCCAAATCAGTACTCAATTCCCATCATGGAGCTCATGCATTATTCGAGTATCCCATGACTTCTGTCTTATCAGGTTATATCGGATATAGAAAAATAAAAACAATTTTTATATTTTACATTATATCTTATGAGTAAGATATAGTCCGATGAATTGAATTGCAGTGCATCGTATGCTGTGTAAATGCTCTCGTACAATAGATGTAAATGGGTGGGAGGAGGAACAACCATTCAACCAATGCATGCCGACGGAACAACAGTAGACAAATCACATTCAATCCAAAGTTGTGCAATGCCATCATCTTAACTTATAAACAGAACGGTGCAATTTGTTCCGCAAATATAAAATTATTAATATAACTTCTGTAATATCTCAAAAAACAAAATAATAATAATAATAATGTGTACCCTTATGTATAGTGTTATAGGCATTGATTGCTAATAGTGTGTCATGATATGACTATAAAATTGTAACCTTAATTAGTGGTGATTTTAGTTGTAACGTTTAGCAGTTATGGTTAGTTATCATTTAGTTAGTAAATGCCAACAATTATTTTTATTTAATTTTGTAACCATTGAGATATTATAATTAAAATAATTATGATGACCTTTCATTTTACCTGCAGTTTTTATAACTAAAATAATTATGATGACCTTTGATATTAGTTGCAGTTTCAATAATTGAAATAAGTATATAACTTTTGATATTACTTGCAGTTTCAATAATTGAAATAAGTATATGACTTTTGATATTATCTGTAGTTAATGTCTCGGTTTCAAAACTACAGCTATAAATAGGAGTTTAACCTAATCAAACCAAACCACTTCCCAATTCTCAACATTTCTCCATTTCTCTTCTCCTCTACTTTCTCTCTTCTTACTTCAAATTTTTATTTATTTTATTTTACTATTATTTTCCTTTGGATACCAACCGCTTTTCTTCCTCCAATCACTTTTCTTCTAAAAGGTAGCCAACACGGAGACCAGGTAATCCTAATCCCTAGGTGGTTGTAGATTTGTTGTATAGAAATTTGTTGGGTGTATCCTAAACCTTTAGTTGTAATAGATTATTTATATACGGATTTTGTTTGATATAATATTGACCTTTACGGAGTAATATATTAATTTTATGTGATTCTTATTTGATATAATCCCAATTTGTTATATGTAATCCTAATCCCTAGGTATTTGTAGGTTATCTCTTTTATATGAAATTTGGGCATAATCCTTATATGTAATCTTAATCCCTAGAGAGTCAAGGGTTAGCTTTATATGAATATTTGATGTAATCTCGATGCTTAGGGCACTATATCCTGATCCTTAGGGCATCTTAAATTATTTTTAGATGAAATTTGGTATATGTAATCCTCTAGGTGATCGTAGGATAATTTTATATTAAATTTGTTAAATATAATCTTGATCTTTAGGGAATTTTAGGATGTTTTCATATATTATATCAACCCTTAGGGTATTTAAATTAAATTATTTCAACATCTAAAATTTAATTGGATTAATAATTGGATTTTGGCTTTACTCTAATAGATGTGAGATGTGAATATTTGAATTATGATTTGGAAAATTATGATATGATGATTGGATTTGGATTTTACTCTTATAATTATGATTTGGAAAATTATGATATGATGATTGGATTTGGGTTTCACTCTGGTAGATGTTGAATAGGAAAATTATGATATTATTGGATAATGAATTTGAAAATTATGATATTATTGAAAGATTGAATTTGGAAACTATACTCTTAATTTGATATGAAAATCATGAAAACTATTTGACAATTATGAGAATCGTGATAAGATTGAATTGTATTGATTGTGTGTGATTGTAATAAATAATAGTGGAAAGATAGCTTTTGGGATGGTACCTCCTGAAAGTGATGAACACAATCTTTGGGCTTTATGCCTTTGATATTTATTTGTTGTGACAAAGATGTTTCCGTTCTTCCCAAAGTGGTATCTGGCAACAATGGTTATTTCCCGGGGTACTAGTAGCAACTTTGGAAAGAGGTGTGCACACTAGGATTTGATATTTTGATGATGGCCAATTTTGATTATACGTGACTGGCAACAGTGATTATTTCACGGGTCACAGGGTAGACTGGCAACAGTGGTTATTTCCCGGGTCTACCATGGTTCTCTTCCCACTAAATACAATGAACTTAAACATTATTAATAATGAAATTTGTTATTTGATTTGATTATGATGAATGTCATTGAGTTGTGAATATTATCATATTATGATTAAGGTTGTGCTGAATATGTTAGTTGATAATTAATTACCCTCACTGCTACACTAAATAAACTTAATAAAGATTATTAAACATTATTAATAATGAAATTTGTTATTTGATTTGATTATGATGAATGTCATTGAGTTGTGAATATTATCATATTATAATTAAGGTTGTGCTGAATATGTTAGTTGATAATTAATTACCCTCACTGCTACACTAAATAAACTTAATAAAGATTATGAATAATATTTGATTCTATGTGAATATATATTGAAGTTGATAATTTGATGTAATTGTGATGAGAATATATATGATGAATATTGAAGTTAATATTTGATCTGATTATGATGAGAATATTTTATATATATGATAAAGTTGATATTTGATTCAATTATTAAGAAATTATATATTTAATTTGATTACTATATTTGAGTTATGTAATTTGTGTTTTTGATTAGGATTACCAGCTTCGCTGACTGTTTGTGTTTGTTTGACTGCAATGATCCTTTTGGGGGAGCAGATTTTCCGTGATACAGGTTGCAAAAGATGGGACTAGTAGTGAGCAGTGAGGATAATGACTTAGAGAATTTCCAGCTAGTTCTAAATTTTATGTATTAAAACAAAGTCTCTGATTTTATCTTTACATTTATGAATGTAATAGAGTTAGGATTGCACTTGTCCATGTACAGGTGCATCGGTAACATTCTCCCAAATTGGTTTTAGTTTGGCTTCCGCGGTATTTCTATGATCATAAAAATAAACAAAACAATAAAACGTGAATTTTGGCAATTTCTTTATTATAATAAGGTTTCATAAATTGTTAGAAATTTGGGAGTGTTACAACCTCAGTTAATATTTTATGATTTTAGAATTAATTCTTTTTATGATATCAGGCCTCAGTGATTAAATAGTTACGAGTTCGATTCTCACCATATCACCATATGGTGAAATTAAGTAAATATAAGATAAATCAAAAAATAGGCAATGCAGCACTAGGTAAATTAAAAAAATGGATCTATACAATGTTAAAGAAATATAAAACAACTAATGTAGTATTATCGAATGCCTTAAAATTTTGGATTAAATTCATCTTTTATATAAATGTCCCATAATTCAGTCATTGTGACACATGCGAAGCAAATTATGTACGAAACCTGAGACCCACGTGCCGGAGGAGTCCATTAAGAGTCCCCCACAACCAAGTGTAACACCACCCTTCCAAACAGAACCATCAACATCACTTTTAGTCCATTCATCTGATTCTGGTAGAAAAATCCATCTCATGTTTATCTGCTAGTACCGCAAGCTTCGGCTATCAAAAGGTGAAATGCAGTTGGCAAACACGAATTCTCTGGTTTTGGACCAAGCTAGGTTGGTGCTCAAACATGGCTCTTTCTAATGCACATAAGTTGAAGCCAAAGAACTGATGTCTAGGAAGAGGGTGTAAAAAGGTCAGCCAAACTTCCTTGATTCTGGTGCAGTGTCTTAATATATTATGGAACAATGATCAATTTGCCACTTTTTAAAAAATAAAATTGCCGAAATGACACATGAACAGTAAAATTTTTCAAAGTGTCACGCGTACAAATTCGTTACAGCAAGTAGGGAACTTTGTTTGTTGATGTGGCATGTTTCTGGACCTAGTTCCCTACTAATAATAGCGAATTACATGAAATGCCACTATGCTCCGAATATTGTTAAGACATGTGTCAATATGGTATAAATTCGCTATACTGGTTAGCGAACTAGGGGAGAGTCAGAAACAAAAAGTTGGAAGTCATAAAAGTTGAAGGAAAAAAAGCTTTTGGAAAGAAAGAAAGAGACAATGTAATGAAAGTAGCAACACACAGCCACGTGAATTTGTATCATGGTACTGTTACCAACACACGTAGTTCGCTAGGATGCATAGCTAACTAGTTGTTCTCTTTTTCTTCAAAACGGACTAACATTTCACATAGTTTGCTATTATCAGTAGCGAACTAGGTCTAAAAACATGTCACATTAGTAAACAAAATTCGCTACATGATGTAACGAACTTGTACGCGTGATGTCACATTAGTAAACAAAATTCGCTATTGATGTAACAAACTTGTACGCGTGGCACTTTGAGAAATTTTACTGTTTGCGTGTCATTTCTGCAATTTTTTTTTTTTTTGAAAAGTGACAAATTGGTCGTTGTTCCAAATATCATTTGGTTTCCTTTAATTTGTTAAAATAAAATAAAAATTAAGAGAGCACAGTATTTATAGTGCCTCTGCTTCAGTTTACTCCTACTGATATTTCTTTACATCATAATAATTAATCAATTAATTTTCATAAACATTTAATGCTATATTTTTAGAAGTATTTTATTAAATTAAAAAATAAATTAAAAAAATCAAACAAATCTTGGTAATTTCTTAAAGAAAAATTACCAAATCCTTATTAATTTTTTCATTTTTTTCATTTAATTTTCAGCATGTGCTAATTAGGGATAGACGTTTAAAGACAATAGTAACAACATTTGGCATGTTATAGATACTTGTGGGATTAAGTCTATCCATTTCTATGCGTATTCTGTCTTACAACTTAGTTGTCAATCTCCTTAAAGCACACACCAAGGTGGTTGTAACTTGTAACAACAAGGATATTAATAAGAGAGGGAAATTAAGAAACAGATGGAGAGAATTAAGGAGAAAAAGGGGAGAAGGATGCAGAGAGAGAATGGAGAGAGAAACTTGAATATTTTCTTGTGGTGTCTTTCTCATTGATAGCCTATTTAAAAAAATTATTGCTGTAACAGAATTCTTAACAACCAACACTTCTAATGGTAAAGGAGATATTAAGGGAAATACATATGGCCTATAGTTGATTCTAAAAATTAATAAGGTGGATAACTGAGTTCCTACACTAACCCAAAGTCTTTCATCCTTTATCTCACGCAATTCCAATATCATTTTTATGCGTATTCGATCTTTTAACTTGGTTGTCATTCTCCATAAGCACACACGAAGGTGGTTGTGACAAGAAGGATGAAAATAACCCAAATTCTTTCGGTCCTTTATCTCACGTAATTCTATTATCCTAATTTGTTTTTCCCAGCCTCTAATATGCTACAAGATTCTAATATTAGCCACTCGACCCCTTTTCATGACAGCCTTTAAATGACGGGGTACAAGATTGACTTTGAATGAGATTTATAAAACCATGGCAACAAAGTTTCCACTTGTGATCTTGTCCTGCATGACATGCTTATTTGGAGGAGCAAGAATGCAAGCTCCATGTACGAAGAGAAAGGCATCCACAAGAAAGACATCCAGTAGCAGCCATTTCTTGAGCTGTGGCACTAAGACCCCATGTACCATTGGAGTAGCCATCTTATACCCATGCAGCTCAGTGAACCAGCACACAATTTACCCCTTTCAGTCCATGCATGCCACCGCCCCCTGTTTTCAGCAAGTATTCCATTCAATCAGCAAACTAAAATTTAAATATGACAGCATAAAAAATTCTGGTATAACATTCCAAAAACACTCAAGAAGCAGGCCTAGTTTCCTGCCATGAGCATCCTACTCACCCAAGTACGTAGTTCGATCACCAATAAAAAATGCAAGATAGCCAAACTTCCAGACAACATTCGTGCAGTTTTGGTAATTACTCAGTTTTCTGTCCATGGAATCCCTTTTCCTGACAGCAGAACTCTTGAAATCTTCTTAGACTACAAAATATAAGCTCATTACTATCTTCTTCTTCTTCTTTTTCAGGTATACATAATCATATTTCTAAAAACCTGACCCATCTGTTAAACAAATAAATTCATTGCTATGCAACATACCGTTTCAGAAGCACTTCAGGATTATATGGAAACAAGTTCTTTTGATGAAGATTTTCAACAGAATTGTTCAAAGATAGTAAACATTCTGCAGCTTTCTTGAATGGCTTAATAAAATAGTACTTGAAGCCATATTGAGTGTCTTCCTTATAATTCTTGATATGCAATACGATACTCGCCTCGTTGTCAACTGAAGAAGGCATTCCATCTGCCAGGAACTGTGGACCATCCCCTAAAACTTTTCTTCTCTTGCAAGATGATTGATTTAAAAATTCTCCATTTAGTGGAAATTCCATAAATAATTTCCATGAGTTGCATATCAAATGCAAGATCCTACCAACACACATGCAAAAGAGAAAAATGTAAATGCCAACTTTCAAATAGCAATAAGCCAGGACAAGTGCCAAAACCAAAATTCATTAATTTATTAGTAATTCTCTTTCTTGATTTGTTTCACCCTCACATTAAACAAATCGTGAGCACAGTGGGTTTTGATCCATGAACTTGTTTCCCGCAATTGAATAAAGGAAAAGGAAATTGCGGGTTGCAACAAGATTTCATAAAATTTGAGGCTGACCAAAGTTTTCTCTTACATGAATAGAATGCAAGATGTCAAACCATAGCCTCGAAAACATCACAAATCTAACAGAAAATTAGTCACAACAAACAGGTGTGATTATAGCTAAGCCTGTTTATTTATTAATACAGAAAGGGAAAATTTTGTGATCCTATAAAGTTAGTATAATATACCTAAGAAGATATTTAGCACAGCTTATTCCAGTATCTTTCGAAATGAGGTAATCAAGAAGCACTTGGTGATCATAATGTATCTGTAGATCAGCAAGTAAAAGACAAGATAATCAATAAGTGAGATTTTATTTATTTTTTATTTTTTCAAATTAAACTAATTAATAAACTGGATAGCAATGGGCGTATCCTATCTGCATGTGAAGGTATTATATAATACTAGCCTCTGAAAGAAACAGATGGAAAAGGTACACAGGATTGAAAATGTCTAACAGATCAAAAGGAAAATCCTTCTTTACATCCTGATATGCAGCATCCTTTCTTTCAAACCTGCATCATATGATTCATATCAATCTCAGGACAGTGGATCCTTCCATTAAATGGTTAATAATAAAAGGAAACAAACAATTACTTACTGTTGCTGGAGACATGATGATATGCTAAGCAATTGCAAAAGCACTTCAAACAATAGATCATCCTGCCATTTAAGTGATAAATAACACCAATGAAACACCAAGATTGTAGAAAGACTCAAAGCTGTTGTGCTAAAGAAGGGGGGTGGGGGGAATACTCCAATTCTCATTAATGCCTCAGTTTTGCAAATATATTACCAATCTAAGAAGCATAGCCATAGACACACTAAAAACGTCCCATTAGAATTTGGAAGTATTCTCAATTCACACATAAATACAGCTCCTTTATTAAAAGCTTCTGTGCTTCACAGTTTCCAATACGTGATCACCTAGCCTAACTTGTTAGAGAAACTTAATAAAATCCCTGATGGTATTTAACTTAACCTTCAAACTCTTATAATCATTATCCTCGTACATTCCATATGGACCCAAGACTTTCAAAAAACCTAAATTTCCAGAACTGAAAAATGTTATGAAGACATAGGCCACCTCAAACAAGCTTCATACTCAAACTACTGTGCACAAGTGGCATGAAAAGGGTGAGTAGACAAACCTCGCGTAGATATAGCTGGAGGAAAGATGATATGAAGTTCATACATATCTCCATGTACTTTTCATGGTTGATAGTGACCTCAGTTGGAAGATGTCCTTGAATCCACTTGTAAAGTTCTTGTGATCCTTTTTTTCTGCAGGAATGATCAAGCTCTGAATCTGGGTTAGTGGTAAAACATGAGCATAAAGATGAACAATTACAGTGGTGAGCATTCTCTCCTCTTTGACTGATCAAACTGAATGAACAAGCCAGTAAGAGGAAAACAGCTTGTCTTTGGAGGTGGCTGGAATACATCCCACATGCTTCTTCGTCCGACAAACTAAATAAAAATGGAGAGCCTTCCAGACAATCACCTTGATCAGACTGAAATTGAGTTAAGGGTTTCTGCAAAAGCTCTTCAAAGTAGTTATGAAGGAGTTCAAACCAAGAAAGAAGGATCGAACAGTCTAGATATGTGAGTGAGCCAAGTCTGATCATCAGAACCTGCAGAAAAAATGGTAATTGGTTTGAAGAGTGCAGTTCATAAAGGGGTCATTCACACTGTCTAACAACGAGCAGAATTGCATACATAAGTAATAGCACAACTTATTGAATCTGAAAAACCAATGGTAAAATAAAAACATGACATAACAGGAAAACAAGGACTTTCCTCAGAAGTTGTTCTTGAGTAAACTTGCTTCCACTCAAAGCATACATGGTTGTAAATTCCAAATTTATTTCTCTTCTTTTTCTCAGTAAATTTTCTAGTGATTATAAACTAATGAAAAAATTAAAAAACTTTAAAGAGCAATCTATAACAATAAAAAATTTGCCTCCCTTTTAAAGAAATGTCAAAAGGATTACTTTACAATTTTTCAATGAAAGATTGCAAGTACTAGTATAAAGGTTGCCAATATACATCCTAAGTATCCCGGCCTATAGTAAAAGTTATCAACTTGAACAATGCACAGAGAACTGGAAGACAGTAAAACCTCCACAATTGGTGAAAAAGTTGAAGGAGATAAGGCTAAATTGTCAATACCAACAACGCAAACAAGTCACTAGACACTGATTTCGGCAAATATATGCCAAGACACGCCAGTCATGCAATTGGAACAGTAATGGCAACTTAATTTTTACAACCTTTATTCTAATTGCACACTGAGGCTTTAATTGGTGCAACATGTCTTCTATATCTTGGGGACAACTTATAACTATGGATTGATTGGATTCTGCCAATGGTATAGATCTCAAGACTAGACATGCTGCTGGAATTTTGGTGTTTAGGTAGAAAAGGGAAAAGAGAGAATATATTTCACTAATGCGATTCTAAATAAATTTTGTACATTATAGTAACCTTATACTTTTCTCTTATTTATTTTTATTTATATTTTATTGTAATTGTATTATTTATTATTATTATTATTATTACTATTATTTTCTTCCTTTCACTTAATTTTTTCTTGCTTTTTATTTGGTTTCATTGACTACTGACCCCAATTAGTTTGGGATATAGGTATTGTAGATGTATACTGACCTTATACTTTGTGTGTGACTCATGGTAAGGTTGCTCCTTTGTAACCGGAAGGTCACAGGTTCAAGTGTGGGAAGCAACCCTTTTGCAAAAAGGCAAGGGTACAACTGCTTATAAACGACCCTCACCCATACCCTTGCATTGGGGACCCTTGTACATCAGGATTTGCACTTTATACTGACCTTATAATTCTATTTATACTAATAATCTAGGTCAATTACAATACAAACAGTACAATTCTAGCCTAATAACACTAACAATGTACTAACATAATATATCAACTCAAAAATATTATTTAGTGGTTCCTGGCATCCTTCAAAGAAATTTGGTTTGAGATTGGGATGGAATATTTTTGTCAAGCTCTGTCAGCACTAAAATTTTACTTCTTGCTCTCTGTTCTCCGCATGCCTACCACAAAAAGCATTCTTTATAATAATCGTAACCTACTTTTTCATAAAATTTAAAGTGGAAACTATGATCGATATCTGCATTCAATTCTACAAGTGTTGAAAAAATCAATTTGAAGTTCATTGAACAAGTGGATGAACCTTACCAGCAACTTGTGTTTCAAGTAATGAATGCTGCATGTCTCAGCACTATCTTCTTGCTTGCCGAGACACCACTTTACAAGTCTAGGTATAAGATTCGTGACTGTGACAATAATTGGATGTTTACTGGCAGAATCACAACCAGTTTCCACAAAATCATTCCGGTCAACCAAAGAGCATAGCAACTGAAGAAAAGTGCCAAGAAACTTAGGCTCCATAGCACCGAAACTATTGCGGCTCAATTGATTCATAGAAGAGCTTTTATTGGTGCCACCAATGTCACAACTCTGATAATACTCATCCAACAAATCCCAAGGCATTTTCAAAAGACAAGAATTAACAGAGTCATAGTACACTTTGACAAGTCCATCATCATAGTCTTCCTTCAACTGTTTGCATATAACACGAAGCACCTGAGTGATGCCAGCCACAGTAGACCAATCACAATTCTTCAGCCCACATTGCATCAGAAAATCAACGTTGGAAGAATCAAAGTCATTATTTTCAGCACCAGAAGAAGGCGCGTACGAACACGATAGCATTCTAGCAATCGCCATTTCCAAGGAACAGCACAACAAATGAATGCAACCATCCCAATTGTTACCCTGCAAATTATCACAGGGAATCATATAGCAGGTGTGATCTAAATTCATCAATCAAAATACTCTTTCATACCGTTGTGGACACAAGCTTTGAAGTTAAGACAAGAGCATTGACAGCCACGTGTCGAACAAATTCACTCTTCACAGTTAGCAAAATCATCTGCCACGAAAAGCAACAACACCGAATAATATTCGCAAGAATGTTACACAGTCAACCAATAGTAGCTGGTCTTCACACTCACCATTTCAGTTACGATTTTCTGTAGACATTGATCGACAGAAGAATGCTGGTTCGAACAGCACAATTCTTCTTTGTCTGGAGCAGGTTTCGCGTCCGCACCAAAATCAAATCCACGAATCTGCACCTGAATTTTTCTCACGACCTAAAATGAAAAATCGTCGATAAGCAAATAAATCAGGTACAGAACATTTAATAGTATTTTGAATATGAGAAAGAATTTAAACCTGAGAAGAAGCGACTAGAATCTCCTTCTCCTTCTCCTTGCACACCGAAACGAACTCACGTGGTTCCTGAGGCACATGGAAAACAGGTTTGGTTTAACGAATCAGTTGAGAATTGAATAAGAAAGGAAACCCTAGAGTTGGAGGTGAGAACAGTGAAACAGACTATGTAGGGGCGGAGTGACTCGTCGACAAGTCGGCAGAGCCACCGGAGTTCACCGGGCGGAGACATTTCCGGTCTCGCAAGTCAGAATTGCATATGCGGTGCCTTACTATCTACTGTGCGATATAACGCCAACCCAACGTTGTCGTTTAAGCCAATAATAGACAAACATTAAACGCTGCCAGTTTCGGAGAGAAACATAGCAATAGATTATAAAGCACCAACACTTCAAAACTTCTGACGTGTTGTGTCTGATATTTTTCGACACTTTCTGATATTCTAATACTTATTGCAAAGACTCAAAAAAGTTCAAATTTTACGTTGTGTTGGATTTTGAGTTCCAACTATTAGATTTATTAAATTACGATTACTATTTTATTGAATTTAATATAAACATTAGGGATATAATTCTTTGCAAAATTGATGGATATTATAAGTTTAGTTTTAGTTTTTTGTTAAATTATTGAATATTAAATGTAATATACACTATATGACTTAAAAATATTATATGATATCAAAACGTGTTCTAACGTGTCGAAATTTAACATTTTTTAGAATTAACGTGTCAGAGTATCGTGTCATGTCGTATTTCATATTCCGTGTCGGTGTCGGTGCAACATAGTCAATATTTGTTACGGTTTACAAATTTAGAAACAACTTCAGTTGAAAAAAAATAGATTTGGTTTAATTTTATTTATAAATCAACTCCCATGTTCAAAACTCATTATAAAAATTAGAATTTAAATTAGTTTTCATCTTTAAAACACATTAAAGGTAAGTTGAATTGATTTTATATTAGTATTTTACTTTAGTATTTGAACACTTAATTTAGCCAATGGGGTGCGGATTCATGAAAAATATTTTCAGTAGTCCAGTGATAATGAAAATTGGGTGTAATATTTATTAAAGATAAGAAAAATACACTTAATTATATTTATCCTACTATTTTTTATTAACGTTACATGAATTTTATTGTATTTTACTTTTAATAAAAGAATATCTATTAGAGAAGCACTCAAGATATGCTCAGATTTATGGCTATCGCCTATCCGTGGAGGTTGGACCGTAAAGTTATGGGATTTGTTTGGCCCTTTTAAATCTAAGCATGAAATGGTTAGAAAGAGAGAAAGAAAACCTTCGTTTTGCTGGCCAAGTCAGTATCATACGTTTATTTAAATTTTTGGCATGTTACGTATCAAATAAAATAGAAATTGGCATGTTAGTAATTTTACTATCGTTGGAACAAAAAATTGTTACTTATAGCTTAATATAAAGATAGGTAGAGGTAGAGTGAAACTTCCTTAGACGATAATAATAAAATAAGATTTAATGGAATGAAATATAGATTGGCAGATAATATATCTTAGAACGGAATGGAAAAAATTATAAACATAATGGAAGATTAGACCCATTTTTATTCCTATATTTTATAAGGTTCTCACCCCCCTTTTCTTCGATTTCATTTTTCCTTTCAATCTTCTTTTTTTTTCTTTTTTCTTTTTTTTTTGACAATCTTCTTTCTTTTACTTATTTATTTATGTGTTTTCTTTTTCTTTTTTCCTTATAATTTATTTTATTTTATTTTTATCCTATTTATTTTTAATTTCTAATTTATTTTCTTACCTTCTTATTTTTATTCTTTTATGTCCTCCTATATATCCTTATTTGTATTTTATTTTTCCTTGCAATTGTGTACAACTTTTTATGGATAATATATTTAAAGTTTATTTTTATTATTTTTCTTAATCTTTTCATAACTTTTTTTTTGTTTATCTATCATCGACCCAACTAATTTGAAATAAATTGTTGTTGATTTTGATATTGATTTTGCTAGAATTTTACTATCGTGCATATACTATCTTTCTATAAATTACCCTACTTTCCAAATATATAACTACTTCGTGGTCCCTTTAAGAAGTTGTCAAATTCTACCATCATAGAATACCTTATGTAATTTCTAAAGAGGTAGGATTCTTTAACACCAATGTCAAATTTAAAATATGACACCTTATCAGAGAGTTATTATATCAAAAAAGATCAATGACTCTGATTTGTAAGCATGTGACACCATTGATATTTTTTAATCTAATAATTCTCAGATAAGATGTCAAATTTTAAATTTGATACTGGTGTCAAAGGATCGTATTAAAAGAGTAACCCCTCACTCCCTACTAATACTATCGTTGAAAATTCACATCACTTTGGATCTTATTGGACCCCGGCAAAATATTTTAAGCCTACTCATGAAATATAAAGTAAAAACATTTTCTATAATAAATTATTCAAAATAGGTTACCAGTATTTTTTTTTTATTTGTCAACTAACCAATTGAATCATACTTACCATTGAAATGCTTGCTTCAATGACTGATCCAAAAGTGTTCCTCTACAGTGGAAACATTTGACAATTTTAAACTCGTAACATCTATAATGTTTTGCATGAAAGTTGCAAAATAACAATCTTTAAGACTGCAAGGTCTCAGGCAGTGAGTCCGACAAGTAGATTATTTCATGTGAGAAACGTAGAAATAATACTGCATCTCTGAGGGGGAAGGGTGTAAACAGAAGAATAAATTTCACTATTACAAGTTTGAAAGTTGAGCCACTCGATGGCCTACCAACATCAATTTTTTGTTTGGTGTTGTTTTGGGTAATCCAAGTACTTATTTCTTACAACTTACAAGGAACACAATCAAAAAATTGACAAAGCCTCTCTTCCATTAAGTAAGGTCCAAAAATGTCTTATTTTTGTAACAAGCCAGCAGATATTGAGCCACTCTCTATAGCATAATGCATAAAACAAGTAATGTTAGCTATGAATATTTTAAGGTAGTGTTTGGTTCGGGAGAAATTTTTTTTTACTAGGGAAATGTAATTGATAGGGAAATGGTTGGAAAGTGAGTTTGATAGGAAAATGTAAAAAAAGTTGTTTGGTTGACCCAAATATTACCAGGGAAATTTATTTAAATATGCAAAATCTATGTTCGGGAGAAACTTTGCACCTGTTTTTTCACTTCCCCAGTTATCTCAAAATACCACATCTCAAGTGGTATTCTGTAATAGTGAATTTAATCCAAAAATCAACACAAAAGTCATTTTTCCATCTATCCTATTTGCCTGGTATTTTTTGAAAAAACTTAAACCAAACGTGGTATTTTCCAATATCCATTTACACTTTCCCATCAATCCCAAAATAAACCTTCAACCAAACACTACCTAAGGGAATCTTCCAATTCCTTTTGACGGGATGAGACTTTCTGAAGGAAGGATCCCATAGCTTAACAAATATTGTTTATTCTCAGCGTCTTTATTAGCATGTACTTATACAGTGGCTACTGCAGGTCTATTGGTGTGGTAGCTACACCTGATCATGAACCCACTAGTTTGTTACAAGTTAGTTAGTGTGTCTCTATATAAATGAGTGTTCTGTGTATTTGTTAAGCACTGAATATATCACACATACAATTCTCTTCAGCTTCAATGGATTCTCTCACTTCTCTCTCTTACTCTCTCTCTCTGAGTTCCTTGAACTCTATTATGGTATCAGAGCCTTCTTCCTGAAGACCTGATTCATAGTATAGTTCATCATGACTTCCGCACCAGATTCTTCTCCACAAGCAAAGTCGAATATGGAGGATCGAGCAACGGAATTCAAAAGTCCACAGTTGTTCAATCAACAGATTGCAGTGAAGTTAACAGAAGAAAACTATTTGTTCTGGAATCAAATTGTTGAACCGATTATTACTTATCATCAAATGCATCGTTTCCTAGTGAATCCAAAAATTCCACTTCAGTTTCAGTCAGAAGAAGATCGACTTAATGGAATACAGAATCAAGCATATGTGGATTGGATAACTTAGGATTCAATGCTCCTGTCCTGGTTACTTTCAATAATTTCTGAGTCAATCGTTAATGAGATTCTTGGAGTGAAGCATTCGCTTGAAGCTTGGGACAAGATTCACAAGCTATTTCAAGGTATGATGAAATCTAAGTCACGACTTTTGCGTTCGGAACTGCACTCAATCAAGAAAGGATCGAAAACAGCAAAAGAATTTCTCTCTCGTATTAAAGGTATCTGTGATTCACTCAGAGCTATAGGAAGTTCAATCAGTGATGAAGAACGAACTGATATTGAGCTTGGAGGTTTACCTTCTGAATATTTTGCATTTATTGCTACTGTACATGGACGTGAAAATCCATATTCTATTGAGGATCTTAGCATTCAATTGCTAACTCTTGAACAAATCCTTGCTAAGCAGTCTGAAACATTATTTTCAGATTCATTAACTGTTAATCTGACACAACATGTAAATGAAGTAGGAAAACAGAATTCTACTGATAATAATGGAGTTAACACCAATACTCTTTCAGCTGTTTCACACAATCAAGAACAGAGAACTGGTTTTCATAACTCAGATCACTCTGGACGTTCGTACTCCTCAAACAGAGGTAGAGGACGTTATGGAGAACGTAATTTCAGAGGTAGAGGACGCTATGGAGGTAGATCAAATGTGCAATGCCAGTGTGCTACAAATTTGGCCATGATGTTCATACATGTTGGTACCGATATGATGACAATTTTGTTCCTACTTTTCCACCTCCTGCAAATGTATCACAGATGTTTCCTCAAGCTCCGATGAGTCACATACCTCAACCAGGTCGTTCTCTTCAGTATATTAGACCTCAGCATATGCTACCACAAGCTATGGTTGCTGCTCATGTGGCTACACCTGCCTTGGAATGGTATCCAGACTCAGGAGCTACACATCATGTTACCTCCAATCCTTCGAATTTAATTCAAAGTCAGCAACTCAGTGGTACTGACCAAATCATGATAGGAAATGGCCAAGGTTTGACTGTTGCAGCAGTTGGTTCCTCCCTTTTTACTTCCCCACTCGATCCTCACACACAGTTACACCTGAAAAATCTCTTGCTTGTGCCTTCTATTGTGAAAAATCTTGTTAGTGTTAGTCAATTTGCACAAGATAACTCTGTCTACTTTGAATTTCATCCTACTTTCTGTCTTGTTAAATCACAGGAGTCACACAAGGTTTTACTTGAAGGCACTCTTGACTCTAGTGGTCTCTATAAGTTCGACAACATCAAGTTTCAGCTAAGCTCAACTCAGCATGTGTCACCAATCAGTTCCTGTCTCAAGTCTCATTACTTGCATTCTTCAAGTTCAATCACTCCTCTCTGTAATGTTGCTTCTGCTAATGTGACTTCCACTTGTAATAGTAATAGCTCAATGGCTAATGATCAGCCTTATGCAATAGCAAATTCTGTGTACTCTATGTGGCATTGTCGATTAGGACATCCACACAAAGATGCTCTTAAGTCTGTACTTCAAGTCTGTAATATTCCTTTTCCTAATAAAACAGTTGAGGATTTTTGTGCTGCTTGTTGCATTGGTAAGTCTCACCGGTTACCATCACATCCTTCCCCCACAGTTTACCACAAGCCCTTTGAACTCGTTTATAGTGATTTATGGGGGCCTGCTCCAATCAAATCTGTCATGGGTTATTTGTACTATGTTTCCTTTGTAGATGCACACACAAGGTTTACATGGATATACCCTTTAAAACAAAAGTATGATGCTCTTCAAACCTTCAAGAATTTTCATTCCCTAATTACCACTCAATTCCAACTACCTATTAAAGCCATTCAGACTGATTGGGGTGGGGAATTCAGGGTTTTTACACAATATTTACTCCTCCATGGTATAAATCACAGAATTGCATGTCCACACACCCACCATCAAAATGGTATGGTTGACACTACTAAAAAAACTGTTATTAGGGACGGACAAATTTCGTCTCTAAAAGTCATAAATCCGTCCCTAAATTATTTAGGGACGGAATTTGAGACGGAACAAATTTTGTCCCTGAATCGCTCCTAGCTAATGTTTTGGGACGACACTTTAGTTTCGTCCCTAATAGGGACGGAATAAAATCCGTCTCTGACTTGTGTTTTTCGTCCCTAATGTTGTCGACAATTAAGAGTTGTAAAAGGTAAGAATCCGTCCCTAATAGGGACGGAATTAGGAAATGATTTTGTGCGTCCCTAGTAGGGACGGATTTTGTCCATCCCTATTAGGGATGAAATTTTTGTCTGTCCCTATTAAGGACAGATTTTGTTCGTCCCTATTAGGGACGAAATTTTTATCTGCCCCTATTAGGGACAAATTTTGTCCATCCCTATTGTTATCCCTACTTTCAAAATATTAGGGACTGAATTTTTCCATCCCTAATTCCATCCGTACTTTCAAAATATATTTAATAAAATATTTCAAGAAAAAATTTAACAAAATCTATACCTGATAATCATCACAATACAAATCATCAAAGTCATATAATCAATCAAAGCTAGTTTGAAACTTATAATAATTATAATCATACAAGCCATCATAGTCATAATTTCATGCCTATGTTCATGAACGCAGATATAGGCATATTGTTGAAACTGGTTTGACTATGTTGTCTTCAGCCTCTCTACCTATGAAATACTGGGATTATGCATTCACCTCAGTTGTTTACCTTATCAATAGGTTACCTACTGCATCTCTAAACTTTCGGGTTCCCTATACACAGCTATTCAATGTCATTCCAGATTATAAATTTCTTAAAAAATTTGGCTGTTCTTGCTTTCCCCTTCTTAGACCTTACAATAACCACAAGCTCGAATTCAGGTCCCAAGAATGTCTTTTTCTTGGCTATGCTACAAAGCATAAAGGTTACCTATGCCAAAACCCTGTTGGCCGTATCTTTATTTCTAAAGATGTCTTGTTCAATGAAGGAAAATTTCATTTCCCCTTGTGGCATAACAACTTCACCTCAATTCCCTCTTCTCCCACTCCCCCACTCCCCTTTTCTGTTTTTCCCAGATACAACTTCCACAAACCCTCTTCTTCTACACATCAATGCAACAGCAGTCCAATCTAATCCAATTGCTCTTGTTGATCATGGCCTAACAGTCCATTCTGATAATTCTGTTCCTCCTGATCCCATTGCTTCACCAGTAGCTACTTCTTCTTTCTCTCACAGTGTAGGCATTTTACCATTGGCTATGCCTCCTTCTACTCCTGTCATGTCTCCGAGTTTTCCCTCTGATTTCTCCACTTCTTCATCATCTCCATTACCCTCTTCTGTTTCTGACTACCAACCTTCTACTTCTGTCAGTCCTCCCTCTTCTTCTCAATCCATTATTACTAGGTCTAAGTCTTTAGCCAGATCTCTTGTTCTTCTCACTTACATGGAGCCCACCACTGTCAAACAAGCCTTGGCTTCTCCTCACTGGTTACAAGCTATGCAAGCTGAATTCACAGCTTTACAGGTGAACAAAACTTGGCATCTTGTATCCCCTCCTCCTGGCAGGAAAATCATTGGATGCAAGTGGGTTTTTAAAATCAAAGAAAATTCATATGGGACCATTAATAAGTACAAGGCCAGGCTAGTTGCTAAGGGTTTCCATCAACAAGAGGGGTTTGATTATACCGAAACATTTTCTCCAGTTGTTAAGCCAGTAACCGTGAGAATCATGCTTACTCTAGCTCTTACTTGTGACTGGCCCTTAAGGCAGCTGGACATCAATAATGCCTTCCTTAATGGTGATTTGGTTGAAGATGTTTTTATGCAACAGCCTCCAGGTTTCGAATCAGTTGATAAACACCTAGTTTGGAAGTTGGATAAGGCTCTTTATGGTCTCAAACAAGCTCCTAGAGCTTGGTTTGATAAACTCAAACAGGCCTTGATTCTCCTTGGTTTCAAACCAAGTCACTATGACCCTTCTCTGTTTCTCTTTTGTCAGAATGGCAAATGCATTTATATTTTGATTTATGTAGATGACATCATTATTACTGGAAATGATACCTCTTTCATTAATCAACTGGTCACTGATTTAAATTCTCAGTTTTCCCTTAAGGATCTTGGGGCCTTAAATTTCTTCTTGGGCATCGAAGTTAAGCACCATTCCTCTGGATGTCTCTCCTTATCTCAATCGAAGTATATCCAGGATCTCTTAGCTCGAGCCAATATGTCAGAGGCTAAGAGCATTTCTTCTCCCATGGCTTCTTCGTGTAAACTGACTAAGCATGGCTCCAATTACTTTGATGATCCTTTTCAGTACAGGTCTATTGTTGCTGCTCTTCAATATGCCACAATTACTCGACCTGAAATCAGCTTTGCAATCAACAAGGTCTGTCAATTCATGGCTCAACCACTCCTTGATCACTGGCATGCTGTCAAGCACATTCTTAGGTATCTCAAAGGCACTCTCTCATATGGCCTTGTGCTTCAACCTGCTCCCACACAGTGTCCTTTCTCCTTAACTGCCTTTTGTGATGCTGATTGGGCAACTGATGCTGATGACCGTCGATCAACTTCTGGAGCTTGTCTCTTCTTCGGTCCCAATTTGGTGTCCTGGTGGTCTAAAAAGCAAACTTTAGTAGCTCGATCTAGCACTGAGGCTGAGTATCGAAGCCTTGCCATTGCTGCTTCTGAGGTTTTGTGGATTCAATCTCTTCTTCGTGAACTATGAGTTCCATTAGCTACTCCTCAAATTTACTGTGATAATCTCAGTACAGTGGCTCTCTCTCACAACCCAATTCTGCACGCCAGGACCAAGCACATGGAGCTTGACATCTTCTTTGTTCGTGAACGTGTTATTTCTAAGGATTTGCTTGTGTCCCATGTTCCAGCTACTGATCAGCTAGCTAATACCCTTACCAAGCCTTTATCAGCTCCCATGTTTGCTGACTATCGAACCAAACTCAGGGTTCTGGATATTCATCTACTCCACAACTCCTAAGTTTGAGGGGGCATATTAGCATGTACTTATACAGTGGCTACTGCAGGTCTATTGGTGTGGTAGCTACACCTGATCACGAACCCACTAGTTTGTTACAAGTTAGTTAGTGTGGCTCTATATAAATGAGTGTTCTGTGTATTTGTTAAGCATTGAATATATCACACATACAATTCTTCTTCAGCTTCAATGGATTCTCTCACTTCTCTCTCTTACTCTCTCTCTCTGAGTTCCTTGAACTCTATTAGTCTTAGTACACTAACTTTCTACAAATTTTAGGAGGTGTATTGGATTAGGATTTTAAAAGACTTTTTTCGAGATTAAAAATCCTACAGATTTTAAAAGACATTTTAGAATTGGAGAGATTTTAAAGACTTTTTAAAATACTTTTTTTACAATCAAGATTTCATAAGATTGGATTTTAAAGGATTTCAATAGAATTTATAAGATTTGAAAGGACAATATGGATTTATAAGATTTTAAAAAACCATATGAATTTTTAACAAACATTCAAAATTACAAGAGTCAATACAAAAGGGAAAGTTATACTTACAACCTATTTTTGTTTACAACATTTTACAACTATATCTTAACCGTTGATTTCCGTCAATCAACGGTTATCATTCATTGCAAATTAAATATTAACTAATGAGTTTGATTTGCAAAAATAATAACCACTGATTGACGGAAATCAACGGCTGAGATATGGTTGTAAAAGATTGTAAACAAAAATAGGTTGTAAGTATAATCTTCCCCATAAAAAATAACAAATAAATGCAATGAAATTAATAAAAAAAAAGTGAAACCTAATATAATTTTCTCAATCAGTAAAACATAATATAATTTTTAACAAACATTCAAAATTACTAAATAACAGTTTTTCACATATTTAATGGGTTGAAAATTATTCTCTTCATTTGGTATCAAAGCTATGTATATATGATTATAAGACCCATTTTTTTAATTATAAAAATTATTCTAAATTTGCATATAGAACCTAAAGTTCATGATAAAATTTAGTTTGAAATTTTTTGCAATTGATCTTGAAAATCTTGGAGTTTTTGAAATTTTCTAACCATATGAATATGAAATTTTGGGTTTAATTATATGAAAGTTTAGAAAATTTCTCAAATTTTTTTCAATCGAACATTGAAACCTTAAATTGCTTTGGGGCTTTTGAGAAACAAGTTTTTAGTTATTTATTGACACAAAAATTGTTTGAAATTGTTTCCTACAGTAAAGAAATTTCGTTCATGAATGTATTGTTATGAAATATAGGGTTCATATTATGAAAGTTTCAATCTTTCTTTAAATTGATATTGTTTCATTCATGTAAAAAAAAAATTGGTTTGAGGGTTTTAGTTCCGCTATTATTTTTTCACTGTTTTATATTGCTTTTAATACAAAAATCACACATTTTTGTGCCAAGAAAAATCGCGACCCATAGCTTGAAAAATCACTTTTTAAACTTTTAAAGCTTCTCAAAAATGGCTCAAAAATATGTTATTTTTGAGATAGATTATATTAAAATCACGTTCGTTTGTTGTTTCTGGATTGTTTTGTGATGAAAATCGCTAAAAAATATGCTCTCTTTTTTTAGTTTTGACGAAGCTCCCATGGTGGAACTCAATTTCGAGCAGTCAACCTGCCAAATGAAGAAGAAAACATTGTAATAGAAGAATCTAAAGAAATTCTAGGGGTGGGGGTGAGATTGTGAGAGAGACATCCTATTTATATTTTTCACTAAAAAGTCTCGCGAAATCCAATCCAATAGAAAATTCATTAAAATCGTCAGATTTTTGAATACCACGAGATTGTGATTCTATTGTTTAAAATCCTGATTGAATATCAACAAATTTGGACGGATTCTAAAATAATCCTTTAAAATTCTAATCGAATACCAACGAATTTTTTTGTCCAAAAATAATCCATTAAAATCCTTTGAAATCTTAATCCAATACACCCCCTTAGTCACCAAATCAGCCTTGCAAAAATTTAAAATGTTTGTATATTTATGTTTTTGAAATACTAACTTTACTAAACATTTTACATCTATAAAAGACTAAGTAGTGATAGCAATCTTTAAAAAGACTAATATAATATCTGTTGTAAATAGTAATTATGTAGTCATTTATTAGTAATTATGTAGTCATTTATTAGTAATTATGTAGTCATTTATTAGTAATTATGTAGTCATTTATTAGTAATTATGTAGTCATTTATTTGTATTTATTTAGTCTGTTACTTGTATATTGGGCCAAGCCCATTAGGTCAAAATTAGGTTAAGAAGTCTCTATAAATAGAGACCCCTATGTACAGATTCAAATACGATTCAATAATATTTCAAATACCCTTTTATTTCAAGTTGGTATCAGAGCTCTCGATCCTGAGGGCTCTGCTTCCGCGCCTATTGTCTTTAGAACAAGAACCTTTTATTCTTTTTGTCTCTCGCTGCCATCAGCCGCCACCGGATTTTTTTTTTTTCCGGTGACCTCTTGGACCGAGAAGATCTCTGTTATACTGGATCTCTGTTACTGTTCAACGTCTCCATTTTTCTTCATCACAAGACAGCATCTGTTCATCACAATTGGACCCTTTCCCGGTGGTTTTTCAACTCCGAACAGACCTAGAAAGAATCGCGCTCACCGGACGACGTTGCTCCAGAAATTTCAGACCGGACGGCCACCGCACGCGCCCACACGCGCCGCCCCTTCAACCGCGAGTGAAGCCCACGCGCAGCCAATCTCACCGGCGCGTGGCGGCGCGTGAGATCATTTTTCCAGATCGGACCACCGCGATCTTGATCTTCCCTTCATTCTCTTTCTGGATCTGTGCTCCTCTCTTTGATCGGACATCGTTTGGTATTTATTTGTGATTTTTTGGCTTCTTGGAGCTTTTCTTTGACCATTTTATGTGCAGTATGACCTCTTCTCAAAGGAGTTCTTTTTCAAAATTTTATGATGGTACCTCTTCTAGACCTAAGAGAGATTATCGATGGTGTTCTTATTGTAAAAGAACAGGTCATATCAAGGATTTATGATTTCGCCTTTATGGAAAGCAATCTGTCTTAGAAAAGATGGCAAAGTTGCGTGGTCAAGCACATTTTACTTCCTCTGAAATAACTCCTACACCTAATAAGACCCAACCTGCATTTCGTTCAGATGAGTTAGAACGGCTCCGAACCATTCTTGATTCTATGAGTAAGCCATCTGATACTAGTGTTTTGACTATGACTGGTATGAGCTCCAAAACTTATTCTTTCCTTTCTTCATGTAATGATTTTAAACATTCTTGGGTTGTTGATTCTGGTGCTACTGATCATATGGCTTGTTGTGCTGACTCATTTACCTCTTATCATCCTACCATTGGAACTTATACAATAGCCGTAGCTGATGGCTCTCATACATCAGTTGCGGGATCTGGTGACATAAACTTACAGCAGTTCTTACATCTTAAGGATGTTCTTCATGTTCCTAAACTCTCCACGAATCTTCTTTCTATTCATAAAATTACAAAAGATTTGAATTGTACTGTAACCTTCTATCCTACCCATTGTGTTTTTCAGGATCTCGCCACGGGGAAGACGATTGGTAGTGCTAAAGAGCAAGGTGGGTTGTACTATCTGGTGTCACAATCTCCTGCAAATAAAGTAACAAATCACATCTTGATGTCTCATGGTCAATCAACTGCTGATTCTTTGATTTGGCTTCATCATAAGCGATTAGGTCATCCTCCATTTAGTTTACTCAAATCTTTATTTCCGTCATTGTTTTTGTCTGAATCTGTTGAGTCTTTTCATTGTGATGTTTGTGAATTTGCTAAGCATCATCGTGTGTCTTTTCCTTCTAGTATTACTAAGAGTGTTGAACCTTTTGATCTTATTCATTCTGATGTTTGGGGTCCCTCTAAAGTCCCTCATGGTTCTGGAAATAGATGGTTTGTTTCTTTTATTGATGATTGCACTCGTGTAACTTGGGTGTACTTAATGCGTGAAAAGTCTGAGGTACCACAACTGTTCTTTCAATTTTATAAAACGATTGAGACCCAGTTTGGTAAAAAACTCAAGAGACTAAGAACAGATAATGGTACTGAATATGTTAATCATAGCTTTTCCCAATTTATAAGAAATAACGGTATGATTCATGAACTTACTTGTGTTGACACCCCCCAACAGAATGGGGTTGCTGAAAGAAAAAATCGTCACCTTCTTGAAGTGGCTCGTGCATTAATGTTTCAGACACATGTACCCAAATACTATTGGGGAGATGCTATTCTTACTGCAGCATTCTTGATCAACCGTTTACCCACTCGGGTACTTGACCATGTAAGTCCTATTCACTCTATGACTTCTTTTTTCCCTTCTATTCCAACTATGATGAGTCTTCCTCCACGAGTGTTTGGGTGTGTTGCTTTTGTTCATGTTCATAAACATCATCGCAGTAAGTTGGACCCTAGGGCTATTAAATGTGTTTTTCTTGGTTATGTTCCTGATAAGAAGGGCTACAAGTGCTATCACCCTAGCAGTAGGAAATTTTTTGTTTCTATGGATGTTACATTTCAGGAATCTGAGTCCTTTTTCCAAGGTCCTCATCTTCAGGGGGAGAATCCTTCACCAAAAATCTCATCACCTCCCTTCTTTGAGTTTGAATCATCAGTGTCTACTCCTTTACCTATGTCAGTGTATCCTCCACCTGGTCATGTTCCTCCTGTGTCTGTTTCTCCTTTGTCTGTTCCTCCTGTGTCTGATCCTCTTGTGAGTAATCCTCCTGTGACTGATTCTCCTGTGATTGATACATCAAGTACACCAGAGATACGAAAGATTATGACACCTGAAAGAAGGAAACAACCCACATTGTCTCAGCAGCAACCTCAATCGTCTGAACCACTGGTAAGTCCTGAATCTCATATTTCTGATCATGATGTTAATACTTCTGATGACTTACCCATTACTACTGATTCTGATGATTTACTCATTGCTCTTAGAAAAGGAAAAAGAGCTTGTCCCAAGAAATCTTGTCCCTCCTGTCCCTCTTGTACTCAATACCCTATCTCCCAGTTTGTTTCCTCTGCTAATCTTTCTGTGCAGCACAAAAGCTTTGTTTCAGCACTAGACTCTATTGCAATCCCAAAATCAGTACATGAAGCCTTGAAAGATAGGAATTGGGCTCAAGCCATGCAAGAGGAGATGAATGCATTAGAGAAAAATGAAACATGGGAGGTTATTGATAGACCTACTGGAAAGAAAGCAGTAGGGTGCAGATGGGTTTATGCCCTGAAATATAATTCTGATGGAACTCTTGAGAGATACAAAGCTCGATTAGTTTCCAAAGGTTACTCTCAAACCTATGGCATTGATTATGAAGAAACATTTGCTCCAGTTGCAAAGATGAATACGGTGAGAGTTTTGTTATCCCTTGCTGCCCATTACAATTGGGATATAAACCAATTTGATGTGAAGAATGCTTTCCTCAATGGTGAGTTAGAAGAAGAAGTCTACATGAAAATTCCGCCTGGTTTTGATTCTGTGAAGGGAGAAAATAAAGTTTGTAAATTAAAAAAGGCCTTGTATGGATTGAAGCAGTCACCTCGTGCCTGGTTTGGAAAGTTTACTAAGGTTATGATGACCTTAGGATATAAACAAAGTCAAGGAGATCACACTCTTTTTTTCAAGCACTCCCAAAATGGGAAGCTTACTGTGCTCCTTGTATATGTTGATGATATTATTATCACAGGTGATGATTTTGTGGAGAGACAGATTCTGCAAACACGGCTTGCCTCTGAGTTTGAAGTCAAAGACCTTGGGAAACTGAGATATTTCCTAGGGATAGAAGTAGCTCATTCGAGCAAAGGAATCTTTATCAGCCAGAGGAAATATATTCTTGATCTTCTCAAAGAAGCAGGAAAGCTCGGGTGTAAACCCTCTAATACTCCTATTGAGCAGAATCACAAGATGGGCTATGAAGAGGAGAGTCCTCCAGTTGATAAAGGACAATATCAACGGCTAGTTGGGAAATTGATATATTTGGCCCATACTAGACCAGACTTAGCTTATGCTGTTAGTGTTGTCAGTCAGTTTATGCACGATCCAAAGGAGAAACATATGCATGCAGTAGAGAGAATTCTTCAGTATCTGAAAGGTACTCTTGTTAAAGGGTTGTTATTCCGACGTGAGGGCAATCTATCTTTAGAAGTCTACACAGATGCTGATTATGCTGGATCCGTGACTGACCGTCGTTCTACCACTGGTTATTGCATGTTTCTTTGTGGTAACTTGGTGACATGGAGAAGTAAGAAACAAGATGTGGTCGCCAGATCAAGTGCAGAAGCTGAATTTCGAGCTATGGCTCAAGGCATTTGTGAGTTACTGTGGCTGAAAATTGTACTTGATGATCTAAAAATAAAATGTGAGGGACCTATGAAGCTGCTATGTGACAATAAGTCCGCTATTTGTATAGCTCATAATCCAGTTCAACATGATCGGACTAAACATATTGCGGTCGACCGCCATTTCATCAAAGAGAAACTTGATAGCGGGTTGATTACCACTCCATACATTCCCACTGGGCGTCAATTAGCTGATCTATTGACAAAGGGGCTTCCTTCAGATAGATTTCAAGAACTTGCTAGCAAGCTGAGAATGATAAATATTTATTCCTCAGCTTGAGGGGGAGTGTTGTAAATAGTAATTATGTAGTCATTTATTAGTAATTATGTAGTCATTTATTAGTAATTATGTAGTCATTTATTTGTATTTATTTAGTCCGTTACTTGTATATTGGGCCAAGCCCATTAGGTCAAAATTAGGTTAAGAAGTCTCTATAAATAGAGACCCCTATGTACAGATTCAAATACGATTCAATAATATTTCAAATACCCTTTTATTTCAAGTATATCATATTACTCTTTTGAAGATTAAGTCAAGAGTTTACTTGATATGTTTCATTTCTTGCTCAATAAAAGGGCACCAGTCCATTGTTTAGCTATTTTGAACACGTGGTGTATCGTGTCCAAATAAATTAACATTAATAATATTTGTATATAAACAAATTCTACATCATTTTTGCATCACGTCTTTTAAAAAATAAAATAAGAAAAATGCACATTTTAACACATTGTCTTTAATAATAAAATAATAAAATGATGTAAGAATGTCGATGTGCAAATACCATTTTTAATAAATTAATGAAACAAGTGGAGACACTAATCTGTCTATAAATAGTAACTAACAATAGAAAGGTTGGGGATAACAACTTCAACTTATTTAGTTCATAGAACATATGTTATTTTTTATATATCTATATATACAAATGAGAATTGAACTTACAGATTAATATAACTTATCCAAACTCCTCATTACTAAATCAATCTTAGTAGTTTGTACTTATGTTATTAAAATCCTCTTTGATCAATGGTAATATAATCTTCGTTAAGTTATCTAGTTCCAAATAATGTGAATATTTTTTTGTCAAAATTGATTCGCGTAAAAGATATATGTTGTTTATCTAAAAAAAAAGTTATAGTTACATCAGGAAAATAAAAAAGAGTGAATCTGTCTCAAATAGTCAAATAAATGTTCACATTTTAAGTGCAAAGAATTTTGTACGAGGGACATTTTATAGATTAAAATTATGATAACTGCGACCAACAGTTTCACATTTAACTTTTAAGAGAAAAAAATTTAATTAATCTGTCACCATTAACCAGCTCATAATTGTTTCAAATTCATGACCATAATGAAGTATCAAAATCTATCCATCAAATTGAAGAAAAGTTGGTTTTGTTTTGTTTGGAATTCTTTTGTATATAATCGTTGAACATGGAATATCTATAACTAATATTTTATAAATTAATAAGATAGTAATTTCTAACTAAATTATGTTTCAGCAGTTAATGTAATTTCAAAGATGTTACATTAAAGAATGTAAGCATAAATATATAAAGCATTATATGGTCTAATGAGGAGAAAAATATATGGTCTAATGAGGAGAAAAACAATCAAAATGTTGGTAATTTATTACCTAGGTTATCAAGAAGTTCTTCCATGCGCCCAGCCAAACTTAATTCATAATGGAAGTTAATTTGTCTGAAACAAACTTGCTCAAAAATAGAACAGAAACAACTTTTCAAAGGCGCAGTTCAAAAAAACGAACACAAGAAGACAAACCTCAGACCAAGAGATCTTTCAGTGTAACAGGTTACATTTTAAGTATTCTTTGGCAGTGCAGGAAGCAACAGGTTGAAAAGGGAACTAGACAAGAATTAAAAAAGCGCCACAAGAATTATAATTTCAAAACATTAGACAACAATATACTAATAAAGTTTCTCAAAACTAAAATATTATACTATTCAACACATAAATTAAGTATGCAAGTCTACCAACAAAAAGAACATTAGGTCAGAAACTGCAACACTATTCCTTTTCTTTACTAAATAATATGTCTTCTATGTCTAGCCATGGTGGCATTATCTTTGCTAGGAATGAAATCAAGTTTAAAGCGTGATTAAATAAACAGATTAAAAGACAAGTCACGTCAGCCACTAATAGAATCACCCAACTTAATTAGTCACTAAACAAAATACATACACAGAAGAGAGTTCAAAAGAGAAAACTACACAAAAACAAAACATAAGAAAAGAAGAAGGAAAAAGTCTTAGTTATACTTCTAATTTGGCAAATGATGATTAATTGATTATACCCTGATCCCCTTACACACACCAAGCAAGTATCCCTCAACTTGAACCATCAGAACAAACTCCCTTAGAACCAAAACAGCAAGAGAACAAAAAATAATAATCAAAAGGGTTCATTTCAGAACATTTCCTGGTGTTGAAATCGCGAGTCCCGGCCAAGAGAAGCAGTCTCCACCCACAAACCCACCTTCGCCACCTTCAAACTGCCACGTGTTTCCGGCGCCGGAAGCCACTACGCCGCCGCCAATGTTAGCTCCATTCATCATTCCCGGCAAAACCCAACCCGCTCTCCCAATCCCAAACCCCATTTCCTCTAACCCAAGCCCAAACCCACCCACAGTTAGAAAGCCAGAACCTTGGGTGTTGTTCAGCAAAGAAGTGAAGCTCCCGCAAATATTCACGTTCTGTTTGACATCACCATCAACTCCACCACCGAACTGCATCGACCCTCCTTGGTTGGCGGCGATGGGCGGCGCCGCCGCACGCGAGGGGTGGTCCTGTGGTGAAGAGGAAGATGTGACAGTGGCATGGTGGGTGCGGGAGCGTTTGGAGTTTTTCCGGCTGGCACCGCCGACGGGGATGTCACGGAGCGTGCCACCGTGAGTCCAGTACCGGCGACAAGACTTGCAGAAGTGGCGGGGCTGGGAGTAGTTGTAGTTGTTGTAGTAGCAGAACTTGGTGTTGGTGGAGTCGCAGCGAGGGCACGGAAGGTTCTCTTGCTCCGGGGGCGGTGCTGCTCCGACGGTGTTCTGGGGCTTGGTTGCTCGGCGGCTCTCGCCGGAATCCGATGACGGCATTGGGTGGTTGTGAAATGTTAAGTGAAAGCTAAAATTAATTAAAAGAAAAGATGGATGTATTTATTAAACTGTTTAGGGAAATGAAACGAATGAGAGTGTAGGTTTATGTTGCGGAATTGTTATGGAAGAAGCGTAATGAAAGCGTGTGCGTGAGGTTTTGGTGTGAATGGAATGGAAAGAGGTGGTTTTATGGGAAACGAGAGAGAGAGAGAGTATCTGTGGTGGAAACAGAGACATATTCCGAGGCTTATACGAGGCAGAGTGTGTTCAGTTTTACAGTGTTCTGTTAAGCAGGACATTTCAGTCGGCTCCATAATACCCTCTCTTTATTGGGTCGGCTAATAGGGCTGCGGCTCTGCACAACCACCAACCCTCAAAACCTCAACCCTCTCTTTCCTTCTTCCAATCAATTTTTTTTTTTTTTTTTTTCATTTGTTTCTTGAGGGGTTGGCTGTTGGGACATTAGGAATTGGATGCATAAATAAAGTAGTGGAAGCATTTTTTTTTTTGCGATTATATTTATTATCATTTTGATTTTATTATTTTTACTATTTATTTGTTTATTGTTAAATTAATTTAAAATCAACAATTAAAAATAATAATCATTATTAATTTTAAATTAATTCAACGATAACCAAATAGATAGTAAGAGTAATAAGTATAATTCTTTCCTATTTTTTATATCTTTCTAATTATTTTTTGGTTTTTTATATTTTTATAAGTTTAAATTTTTTAAGCTAGTTATATCATTAATATTGAATTGAAACTTAATTATAATTAAAATTTTATGCATTTCAATAAAGATATATTTGATGAAAATTGAATATGGATTTTCTTTCTACATATTCAACTTATATTACAAACTGAGCTAATCCATTAAACGAAGCGTTATCTTTTCTGGTACTATAGTGCTTGCACGGCCAATTAGATGCATGCATTTTGAAGTAATTATGAAATGCAAAACTACCCACTAAGTAAATAAATAAGCACAGATTATGTTAAAAGTTGCTCTTCTTCCAATTGGTCAAGCTAATGATCATGGCCAGAGCTTGGCCAGGTTCTAATACTAAATCAATATATTCGTTTCACCAGTCTTTTCCTATTTCAGTCATAGGCCGTAGGGTGTTTGGCCATGAGATATCTTTGTAGGTATAAAGAACTTTGGATAATGTCACGTTCTAGCCTTTTTAGCTTACAATTTTTTCCCTCCAATTAGCCAAACATAATTCAACTCATTTCTAGAAATGTGCCATTATCCACATGCAAAAATGCATCACCAATAACATCAAACAAAACAAAACAAAAAACCCACCATGGTATGTCATTATGGTTAGCTGATGTGTAAGCAAAGAATTCCAAACCTACCTTTGATTATGCCATAGGCTAGAAAAATAAAAAGGCTCAATGAATATTTAAGGATTTAGTGGTGGGGACCATTGGTGCAAACAGCTATATGATTTCCATGATTTTCCAAAACGTGCAACGAAGAAGAGCGTTATTGCTTTGATTTAGTAGTCACCACACCAGAGAGTAGATCCACGTGGCTGGGTCCACCCAAAATTCGACGAATTCGTTATCAGATTGGTTTTAACATTAGATTGGTTATCCATTGGATCTGATCAAAATCCAAACAAAATTCACCAATCAAAATCAAGCACCATTTTAAAAATTTTTGGCAAAAGAATTATCCGATCAAAGCTGATTCGATAAATTTTTTCAAAGTAATGCAGTCAAATATGTCACGTATGCTGACGGGACTAGTCGCGTCAGTGACATTGACGGGACTCGTGCCACGTCAGCGCCACATAGGCAGTCCAATTATCGTAAAATTTCGGAAGGCCATAACTTATGACTCGGGTATCCAAATCGAATGATTTTTTTTTTATTTCACATAACTTTTCGATATCTACGCAATGACACCTAATTTGATATATTTTATCTCCCACAACCATTTGTTGAGATATATAGTCCCACATTAGTTGTATGTGCAACAAATGTTGAGTTTATAAGGCATTGGGCACTCCCACCCTTTGAACTAGCTTTTGGGGTGGTGTATCCCACGTAGGCAGTCCAATTACTTTAAAATTTTGGAAGCCCAAAACTGGTGACTCGGGTATCCAAATCGGATGATTTTTTTATTTCGCATAACTTTTCGAGATTTACGCAATGACACCTCATTTGACATATTTTATCTCCCACAAATATAGTTTGAAGATCTTCTGGATTTAAACGCTATTGTGATTGTGGTACAATTGTTACAAATTCAAATTATGTTTGTGGGATATAAAATATATCAAATTAGGTGTCATTGCATAGATCTCGAAAAGTTATCTGAAATAAAAAAAAAATTATCTGATTTGGATACCCGAGTCATAAGTTAAGGCCTTCCGAAATTTTACGGTAATTGGATTGCCTACGTGGCGCTGACGTGGCACGAGTCCTGCCACTGACGGGACTAGTCGCGTCAGCATATGTGACATGTTTGACTGCATTACTTTGATAAAACTTATCCAATTAGCTTTGATTAGGCAATTCTTTTGCCCAAAAAATTTAAAATAGTGCTTTTCCTAGATGATTCGATCGGATCCTGCATTTTTATAAAAAAAAAAACAAAATTATTTCATCTTGTCATAAAAAAATATAATTTATTTTAAAAACTTTTTGTAATTTTATTTTCTAGTATACTCTTTTTTTTTTTTTGATAACATCTAGTATACTCTTTTACAATGATATCAAATTTCAGTTTTCAATACTGAAGCAATTTGTGAAACAATAAATTAAGAGAATGTGACATATGTCATTTGAATGAAAATGAATTTGAAAAATATGAGTAAAATGTCATTTAGAGGTATGCTTGTGAGAATTCTGAGTTGCAATTTAAATTGATATAGTAATAAGGTGCATTTTCATTTATTTGTGCTTCATGAGCTTGTAAAAGTGTGATTGGATAACTTTTGAGCTTATCTAATGAACATTGTTTGACTCATTTTAGATATGGAGAATATAATTAAATTTATATGTTCATATTTATAATATTTTTATATATTTATATATATCTAGGTCATCTGGGTCCGATCAATGACCTATTGATCCAACCAGTGATCCAATATCCTGACTGGGTCGATGCCCAAGTTGATTTTAATAACATTGTTTTTATATGTTAATTAACATGATATGACATGATCATACCGTGTTGGGAAATTATAATCAAATAAAAATAAATTAATATTGATAAAGAAAAAGAAATATAGAAATAAATAATTATAAAATTATTATTGTTGATTTTTTTTTTGATATAATTAAAATTCTCCAACAGAATATTATTATATTAATTAAAATTATTATATTTTGGAAAGCACGATCAAAATTTGAAGGTGGCTAAGCGGGTTATTTGTAATTTTTGCACAATAAACATGAGATTGACGAAGGTGGGTGGGGACAGTAGCGACAGAATAATGAGTGTCGGGCATTGTGGGGAGCAATAATTGGGTCTTCCCTCTGATTTCGGACGCATCAGATTCCTCCTCCGTACCCCATTCTCTCTCTCTTTCAATCTTCTACCGGATTTTCCGCTTCTCTGTAGCCATTACCAAACACTGCGGTTCCCCTAACTGTACACGCACCTCTGTCCTGGCCGTCCGATAGCGATCCGACGGTGATATTTCAGGGGAGTGACACCTGTCATGGACAGATAGGTGGTTGTCGGTGGTGGTGGTAGGAGGAAGAGTCACGCGCCTTTAAAATGGTCTCCGGCATGGGTCGCTATCAGTCAGGAACCAAAATTTTAAGACCTTTCTATTGTCTCTGAATCTCTGATAACCCAAAGATCAATTGCTATGTATGGCTTCTCTCTTCTGTTCTTGTCTCGTCACTCGCACGGCTTATGTTATGCTTGACATTGCATTCCCACTTTTAAATATTTTCAGTACTGCATATATATAAGGGAATAAATGGATTAAGTCGACCTACCACTTATTTTATATTAGATCATATTTGACCTACTATTACAAACACTAACATAGAATAGATTTAGATTTTTAATAAAATTTATTTAGAAAATAGGTCATATGTTTTTTTATACATGTTGGGCCTATAAGCCAACACGCCGGCCTATATCATATTATTTATTTTAAATGAAATTACTATTTTAATAATTTTGAATAATAAAGTAATATTATTTTAGTTTTCTTTTAATTGTTGAATATTTAATAGGATTAAACAGGCTAACATACCTAGATCAATTTTTATTTTTTAAATATAAGTCAAGATACATAGGCTTATAAGCCAGGCCAGGCCAAACCTAATATTTTTACACATACTTGATCTATTTAAGTCAAAGTCTAGCCTATTTACACCCCTACATATACATCACTTGTTAAAAATGAAAAAAATAAAATAATAACTAATGTCATTTATCCCACCACTCTCTTTTTATAATTAATATTAGGGAAATAGTTATCTTATGTCACATAAGACAACTATTTATACTCATGAAATCTTGTGCCCATTTTTTTTCTTTTATAATTTTTTAAAAATTATGGACCCCACAATTTTGTTTCACCCACATAAAATACTTATATTATGAAATAAGATTAATAACTCCCTTAGGGTATGTTTGGTTGAGGTTTTCTTTTGGGATAGATGGGGAAGTGTTGGTAGGTATCCCAAAATACTATGTTTGGTACAAGTTTATGGGGAAAAAAAGTCTAGGAAAGAAGTTTGCTTAGGAAACCATATTTTAGTTGATTTTGTGCTCAAATTCACTGTTTAAGAATACCTCTTGAGATGTGGTATTTATGGAAAACTAGGAAAATAAAAAACTGAGAGTGAAAATTGTGACCAAAATGACCTTCCATTTTGTATTAGAAAACTAATTGTGAAGTTGTAAAATGACTTAGCCAAGAGTAGAGAACGTAGTTCTCATACACGAAAGCTGTAAACATTATCCAATCCATAACACCATGATGCCACCATCTAGTGAAAACATAAAATTAAAAATTGTTTTCAGGACCATGATAGACTTTCGTAATTTACAGTAATTTTAAAAACAGGAACATTTTCGTAATAGCCACTTATTTCCCCATCTATATTTTACCTCAAACTAAACATAGACTTTATAAATCTTACCTAATTTGCCCGGTTCAATTTTTTCCAACCAAACAATTTTTTTTACATTTTTCTGTCAAACTCACTTTCCAACCATTTTCCTATCAATTACATTTTCTTAGTATTCAAAAAATTTCTCCTCAACCAAACACTCCATTAATATTACGAGTCCCGTTAGCATCTTTTTCTAATGCGTATTAAGGGGTATTTGATATTGGAAAAATATTTCTTTTACTTAATATAATGGAATTTTTTTTTATAAGAATGTTATTAAAAAATTATTTGATAGACCAAAATCTTATCGAAAATATTGGTTAATTTTCTTAAATATATGTTTGATTAATGATAAAATATTGTTGAGAAAATGAGAAAAATTTACCAAACTACCCTCGTAATATCTAACTTTTGAAACACGATTTACAAAATAATAGAAAATCAGTGTGCAAGGAACGACCCATTTACAAAATATAGTTTTTTGTATGAACACAATATGGAGTTATGCGGAGTTGAGTTTTCATCTCTGAAAACTTGTAATGCTCCGCATCATATCAATCCCAGAAGACCTGAACCTTATGGAGCACCAACAAGATATATCCTAGAAACTGTAAACGTTAAGTTACCTTGCAATGGAACTCGGTGCTTGAATTCATCAAAATCCACTCAAGCCACATCAGTTACTGTTGGCATATTTGTGTCTGTAATTACCAGTAATAGGTGTTTTGATCTTCACACTATATCGTCGGCGAAAACAAAAGCTTGGAAATTTTTTCATATATCTCTTAGAGGGTGTTTGGTTCCTGGATTTTGTGGAGAAAGATGGGTAAATTGGAAGTGGGTTTGTTGGTTTACAGTGTTTGGTTCAACAGGTTTCTTACATTGCTATCTATCTCACTTCCCTAGTTAAGCCATTTGCAAGGCTATCTGAGCCAAAAAAGCAGGCCAAATTTACCCACTTCCACCATGGTATTATGAATTATCTAGCTATCTGTGAAAATTTGGCAACCCATCGATGACCATGGTACCCTCTTAACTCATTTCTCAATCTAACCATCCCCAACTGCAAGCAAGCTGCAACCATGAAAGAGACTACTATTACTAGCTCAACATAATGCACACCAGATTTTCAATTCACAACAAAAAAGTCACAAAACTTTTAGCACCAAATTTGGCATTCTTCCTTCCTATAGTTTGTCACTCTAACTAATGTCTCTCTTTTACACTTTGACTTTCCCCTTCTTCTTCTTCTTCCTCTTATTGTGCATCATCACCACCTCCACCACTCTCACTCCTTCTTCTTATTTTACACAGATCGATTACAAGGAAAGAGATTTTTTCATTTTTTTGAAGATATGGTCTTTGGCAAATAGACGATGGGAGATGACATATAGACGTTGGGAGATGAAATTGGGTAAAGGGTATTGATTAAAAATTATGACTGTACAGGGTTATTTTGGTAATATTAACTTGTTTTCCCATCTATATTTTATCTACAACCAAACATAGATTTCATAAAAGTTACTTAATTTTCCCGGTAAAATTTTTTCCAACCAAACAACTTTTTTTTACATTTTCCTACATATCTCACTTTTCAACCATTTCCCTATCTATAACATTTCCCTACCATTCATAAAATTTCTCCTCAACCAAACGTCCCCTTATAGCCATTCAAGTACTGATAAAGCCAAGGCTGACGAGGGTATTTTAGTCCGACAAATGTGTGAATGTTTTTCCCATACCACCTATTTTAGTCCGACAAATGTGAAGCCTAGTGGGAAAAAAAATATCATGTCTTAGATGGTATTTTAACTTGGAAATCAGTAGTGTAAAATAAATTCCTGTGAACAAAATTTTCCTAGGCAAATTTTAACTCTTTCTCCTATTAAATGTTGTAAAATAATTTACCCCACCCCCTCTTTTCCATGAACTCAAAAAAAAAACTAATATACCAAACACTCCCTTACAGTGTTACTGAGAATATATAGTATCTTTCTTTCTCACATTTTCCGTCTCACAGGTCCTCGGTTCACATTGAATTCATACACCAACGTTTTTATAATGGAACACGTGATTCAAGATTCAATTCAAAACAGCATTAAACTTGGAATAATCCATATAACAATTAAAAGGAAATTCAATTAAAACTAGCAGTTAAATTCAGAAATTGATCAAGTTTCATCTGACCTTAACTTAAAGAAATCTAGCCAGATATAATGAAGAAATAAGATAAAAAGTTTACGAAACTAATTCCGAACTTCATCTTCAAGAGTCTTGCAATGGATTCTTCGAGACTTCAATGTGATCCTTTCCTATTTCATGATTTCTAAAGCATAGCCATCATGTTATTCTTGGATCTCTTGGTGTTTGAAATGAAAAAGATGTTAAATCTAATTTCTTAAGAGTCTTTTTGATGGTCCATAAGAAATTCTGTGTCACCCCGATTAAACTTTATTTTGAATTGAATTACATCGCACTTGAAAGAATTAGATTTTATTAACTAAATTAGCTTTTTAAAATTGTTCACAAACAACTGGTTTTTAAGATATCAATTCATTAGTTAAATTGATTTAAAAATCAATTCATAAACTGAATTAGTTTTTTTAAAATCAGTTAATGAATTGAATTAATTTTTTTATATTATTCTGTTCATTTTTTTTATCATACACAATGCTTTAGTTATTATGTTCATTTATTGTGCAAAGTACTTATACAAGTTATAACATTGATAAATTTAGGATATTTTGACATATTACTATATCACCATATTACTATATCAAATTACTGGATTACAATTCTTCAATTTATTATTCAATACGATTTCCATATAAAAAACAAAAGTAAAATACAAATGGTCATCCTTCGGAAGATATTTGAGTGAGAGTTTCATGTATTATCTAAAGATCTATTACTTGGTACAACACTTAAAAAGGTTGGAAACATTACAACTTAAATACTCTTTATTGAATAGGTAAAATAACATGAATCAACATCTTTTTGAACAGATAGGTCACAGGTAGTTTGGTGCGATATTCAAAATCAGTGTGAACTGATTCAAAACTAAACAAGTTCATAACTGGTTCTAATCGGGTTCAGAACTAATTAAAAAAAAAACAGTTTGTTTTTTCCAAACTAAATTATTTTTTCAATTCAATTTGGTTCAGTAAAAGAAATCGAATCGAACTAAACTACACACTCGCTCTCCTAATCCAAACAATTAAGAGTGTGGTACACAAGAGGAATTTGATTTTTATTGTTAGTGTGCTTAGCGGCTTAATTATAAGCGTACATATGAGCGCTGAAGTGCTCGATAGTTATTGTTAGGGATGGAACCCTAAGAATAAGGAAGAGAAGGGAAGAAGAACAATTCAAGGAAAATTTTATTCGATACCTTTGTTTCTTACATCACCAGCTTTTATATTCTGGTCATTTAATTAACTAACTATTACAACTGTTGTTGACTAACTAACTTCTATACTGACTCAACTACCTTCTAACTGCTCAACTGCTAAGCCACGTAATCATTGAGTTTAGTTGGGTAACTTCTCACACGTGTGGAGCTCCTCTTCGTAACAATGCCCTCTCCTTCAGACAGAACCTTGTCCTCAAGGTTCAAGGTAGGATAACACCTCCTAAGGTCTTCTTCATTCTCCCAAGTCGAATCTCCAGGTACTGAGTGAGTCCATTGTACCAAAAATTGGTATTAAGGCTCTACATTGGTTCGAATCATTCGCTTGGCCACCACTGTTAGCGGTTCTTGCACTGGCCTATTCTCAATGGCCACCAAAGGAAGAGGTATAGCTTCTGTCGCGGAACTCTCTGATTTGACAAAAGGCTGCAACAATGATACATGAAAAGTGGGATGAATTTGACTACTAGGTGGTAATTCCAGCTTATAAGCAACATCACTCAGCTTCTGTTCAATTGGAAAAGGTTCAAAAAAACGAGCAGCCAACTTATGATTTGCTCTACGAAAGACAGAAACCTGTCTATAAGGTTATAAACGCACTCATACCAATTCTCCCACATTGAACGTGCGTTCTCGCCTGTTTTTGTCTGCCTGCACCTTCATGCGGTTTCTAGCTCTCTGCAGATGAGCTTTTAATCTCGATAAGACTTCATTGCGTTGAACCAAAATTGAGTCTACAACTTCCACCTTCAACAATCCCCTTGGATAATGAGGAATCAGTGTAGGAGGTTTCCCATATACAGCTTCATATGGAGTCATGCCAATAGCTGAATGAAACGATGGATTGTAATGGAATTGAGCCCAGCCTATGAATTGCGACCACTGTAATGGTTGTTCATGACAGAAGGCGCTCAAGTACTATTCTAGATATCTATTGGTAACCTCTGTTTGTCCATCGGATTGTGGATGATAAGAGGAAGTAGTACGCAATTTGGTTCCACTCAACTTTAACAATTGGGACCAGAATTGGCTTACAAAAATTGGATCTCTATCAGTCAATAAGGAGCGAGGAAAACCATGATTTCTGACAACTATATCACAAAACAATTGAGCTACCACTGCTGATGTATAAGAGCGAGGAAGCTTCCCAAAGTAGGCAAATTTTGATAGCCTGTCAACAACCACCAATATCGTGCAGCTCCCATTAGAAGGTGGTAAACCCACTATGAAATCCATAGACAAATCCATAAATATTCCTTCTGGAATTGGTAAGGGTTGAAGTAATCCTGCTGGTTTATTGGTCTCGTACTTGACTTGTTGACAAATTTAGCATTCTCTAACAAATTGCTTCACATCCTCCCTCATACCAGTCCAAAATTTTTTTGCTGATATACGCAGGAAGGTGCGTGCTATTCCAGCATGACCTCCCACAGGGGATGCATGTGCTTCTCGAATTAAACCAGGAATTAGAGAAGATTTAGGACTCAGAAGGAATCTGTTCTTATGATACACAATGCCTTCTCTTACTGTCAAGAAGTCACTGCATTCAGGTCATCCTTCACCTGTTGATGACAATGTATTAAATATGGATCTTCTACATTCTGTTGTTTAATTTCCTCTAAGACTTCAAATACTGGTTCAGAGAACAAGGCATTTACTGATGCTTCTTCATGGCTCCTTGATAATGCATCCGCAACTATATTGGAGCTTCCTACCTTGTATTCAATATGGAATGCATACCCCATCAACTTACACAAATACTTCTGCTGTTCTGCAGTTTGGATGGTTTGATTAAGCAATTCCTTAATACTTATATGGTTGGTCCTTATAGTATAGAAGGATCCAAGGAGATATTGGCGCCACCTTTTAACTGCTACTGTTATGGCATAAAGTTCCCTTACGTATGTAGATGCATTTGCCATCCTGCTTCCTAACTTCTTGTTAAAAAATGCTAGAGGTCTCTCCTGTTGTACGAGGACAGCCCCTACCCCAGTGTTTTATGCATCAGTTTCAATGACAAAAGGTAGCTTGAAATCTGGTAAGACCAATACTGGAGTATTAGTCGTGACCTCTTTCAGTCGACTGAAGGCCTGAGTTGCTGCAATTGCGCTAGCATCAGTGTCATCTGATTCTAATTTTCATCCAACCTAGCTTCAACTCGATTCATCTGCGCTTGGTGATCTTCAAGTCGTGACTCAACGCGAGTCATTTGTATCTGGTGATCCGCAAGGCGTCCATCTACTCATTGTTGAGAAGTGGAGAACTCCTCTGCAAGATCTTGAACCCGCATCATGAAGATGGTGGTGTTCAAGAATGAAAGCACCAAATTGTTAGGGATGGAATCCTAAGAATAAGGAAGAGAAGGGAAGAAGAACAATTCAAGGAAAATTTTATTTGATACCTTTGTTTCTTACATCACCAGCTTTTATATTCTGGTCATTCAATTAACTAACTATTACAACTGTTGTTGACTAGCTAACTTCTATATTGACTCAACTATCTTCTAACTGCTCAACTGCTAAGCCACGTAATCATTGAGTTTAGTTGGGTAACTTCTCACACGTGTGGAGCTCCTCTTCGTAACAATTAGGTTGTTCTGCCTCTATTCCATGTTCAGATTGACATGATTGATAGTTGAATATCAAGAAATTTCATGCCTTTACTCATATAATATGATTTTTTTTATTTTTTTTTGGTAAGCTGCTCATATAATATGATTTTAATTACATGCTTACCACTCACACACATGAATAATCATGATATACTAAATGCTTACCACTCACACACATGTATAATCATCCAAAATTTTTGGATACATTACACATAACCCTAAATATTTTCATCCTTTGTTTAACTAATCACCACAAGTTTTTTTTTTTGGCATCACTTAACTCTTCTCAACTCTAATTTATATTTAAAAAGTTAATTTTTCGATTAAATTTAATTCCAGTTTGACAAAAAAAAAATCAACTTAATTACCCCTCTAAAGTTTTTTTTCCCACCAAACCTCCTATAGTTTGGTTAACGTTGAAAAGATAGTCTCACGGGATAATTGCAAATCTGCTCTTCGTCATTTATATACACATCATAGGTAATGCACATGTACTGTGTAGCCAAGCCACTGTACCTTAGCATTCAATATATTGCACCTTGTTTGTGGCTCAGTAATAATAGAAGTTTGTATTTGGGCCAACGGTAACAAAATGTTTTTGGGGTTAGTGATAGTAGATCTGTTGATAGTTTATTCTGGACCAACATAACGTTTCCAGATCGAGACTCTAAAAAATATTAGCTTTATTTACTAAAGATAAATTTCTATAATAAAAGAAAAAATATATTATATTTACAAATTTTTTGTTTATAAATTTAACTATGTATTTTTAAAAATACATTCGGATTGGAATGTATTTGGGGAAACACATAAAATAAAAGATTTATAAATATAATTTACCCCATAAATAAAAGGATAGATTCTAAAGATATACACTTATAATTAAAATTCTAGTCTCTTTAATGTGTCATTCTGCGTACACACCACCTCCTCGATTAACTTCAATTTCAATTTTTGTATATAGTTATTTGTCATCCTTTACGGATGTCTCTACCATAAATACAATGATTCTCAATCTCATATTAATCACTATGTGTTTGGATCGAGCAATATTGATATCTATATATTCATTATGTTGCACTTTGTGTGCAAGTTATTAATTATTGTCAAAGCTCTATAGCTAACAAGTATTGTGTGTTCACAACTTTGTATATAAAGATATAAAGGAGTTGTTATCAAAAAAAAAAAAAAAAAGATATAAAGGAGTTGTTATCCAAAAAAAAAAAAAAAGATATAAAGGAGTTTGTCGGTTAAAAAATAAACTTTAAGGGGGCGTTTGGTACTGGAAATTTTTTTTTGTATTCAGGAATCACGATTACTTGAAATATGGGAACAAAAAATTTCCTGAAATATTACGAAAAAAGTGTTTGGTAGGCGAAAATATTACTGAAAATATTGATTAATTTTTCTGAAAGGCTGTTTGGTTGATAACAAAATATTGTTGGGAATATGATGAAATTTTACTACACTACCCTCATAATATGATGAAATTTCTCTTAAAATATACATACGCTCACAAGCAAAATAATTTATATCCTATAGACAACAAGTTATGTTCATATCTTGGAGCCTCTATTTAGATGAATTCAACACATTTTCCTATTTCATGTAAAGTATGACACACAAATTTTTTTTTTGCAATTTTTTAAGAAACATGATTACTTTCATAAAATAAGAAGTTATGAGATACAATATATGCAGTTTGTTTTCCTAATTGTTTTAATTTTAATGCTGCCACTTGCATCAGATTTTGATGCAATCAACATCAGCAAAAGTTACTACATAGGATTAGTTTTTTTGACGCAAGTGATAAGCTGGGGTTCAAGGGTAATTTAGTCTGATAAATTTGTGAAACACAAAACAAGACCTGGGAACAAATAATTACCATGTTCTACATGGTAATCAAAATTCACAATTGATAGTGTAATATGGAAGCCAAGCCAGGGAAAAACTATACCCATTAAAATTTTATGTTTTTCTTCTACCAAATGTGGGAATAAAAATTTTCAACTTCCACTTTCCTAGTCATCTATAGGATTACAGTGTACCAAACAGTCCCTAAGGGGCAAGTTGAGAGAGTGTTAAGACACATGTAACTATTTCAAATTAATTAAAAAATTACATTTTTAACTTAAATAAAAGTTAGAATTAAGTGGTACAAGAAAAATTATGTTTGGATTGACAAAAAAAAAAAAGGAAAAGTGGAACACAACGACATTAATTATTATTTTTTAGAATATAGTGTACTAGAATAGAACTTATATAGAATCTACTACATTCCATTTCATCTAAAAGTTGGGGTTAATGTTTTTCATATGATATGAGATAATTTTATCTCCTGTATATACATAAAAATATTTGAAGCCCATATAGGTCTCTCTGAATAGAAGAGAAAGAAAAAAAATATAGACGCCACACATTTTTATGTGTGTGTATAGTAGATAAAATTATCTCATATAATATGAGAAACATTAGTCCCTCAAAATTATATATTTACTAATTTTCTTATTATTTCATTCACTTTCCAAACAATAGAATAGAAATTTTCCTCTATTTCATCATAAAAATTTCAAACAATGATATAATAATTTTGTTTTCTTTTATCTCATTATAATATTTCATCCATGATTAGTTATTCAAAATAACTTCAGAAAATTAGTTAAAAGAAATGAAAAAGTATAAGAATTATGCAGTTCAAGAGAATTATGCATAATTTATCTTTAACTTTTTTCGTTGCCTTCAATCATGCATGTTCCAACAAAAATAAAAGATAGACGGATAGTTTCACCTAAAAATTAGATAGATGGATTGAGAATCATGTGAGACATAGGTTGGTTTGGTTAGACTTTTTAAACCACTAAGGCGAGGAAGTTGTGGAAAATATAAACTTCCTTCTATTAGTATTATCTATTTCAAAATCGTCACAATCAATAGGAACAAGGAAATGAAATTCTCCCTATATCTACTTGAAACTAGTCATTTTCTTTTGAAGTACTCAAGTGCATCACCAGGGTCAATTAACTTATCAACGTATATAATTGAAACTTAGAACCATAATAAATACATTGAAAAAAGAAAGGGGAAGCAAATCTCGATTGTAGAATTACATGTACTTTAATTGCAGTAAATAAAGTAGGCAACCACAGCAAAAGTTGTTGTTGAGAGCCACAATTTGGTACTGATAGACTAGGGGAAAAAAATATAAAAGGAAACATATGTGTGTAATTTTGTAGGCAAATTAAGGTAGGGAAACAACAACAAAAGATCAAAGATCAAAGATCCCGAAGTTGCCTAAGATTCACAGGAGATATGTATCTCTTGTCTCCATCAAGTAGCTGCTTGGCGAGGATTAGGTTTGCAGCCTCACTTGGATGATAAGGATCCCAGAACACGTGCTTGTACCTATCATTGCATATGCTAGAAGTAGGCCCACATGGAATTATCCCTGCAAATTGGCCCCCATTTCCGCAGCAAGCTTTAGATGCTGTTGTGAATCCTGCAAAATAATATATAATTAAAAACAGGGAAATATTACTCTACATGAAATAGTTATATCATTTTCTCTCACTTCGAAAATTGCATTTTCTCTTTTTTTCTTTTTCTTTTTTGTTTTTTAATGGTGGACCCCACTTGAATTATCTTTATAACATAAGAGAATTACTCTCATATAACATGAGACTAATATTTCCCTTAAAAACAAGATAGGTATGTCTTATGAACTTTTAATTATTGAATATCTGTTAAGTTTAAATAGGTTAACAGGTTTAGGTTAAGATTTTTATTTTTAAATATTGGTCAGGTTAGATTTATAATTTGGACATATACAATGCTAATAGATTAGGTCAGACTTAAAATATTTTATACAGGTCTTGCCTTAAAGAGGCCAACCTATTTACATCCCTCGTTATACTTACCATCATTTTAGGCTTATCTCTCTTATTACTTGTTTGATTATCATTGGATCAATTTAAAATCAATGATCAAAAAAGAGAAAAAAAATTGATTGCCATTGATTTTAAATTAATCCATCGATAATCAAACAAGTAGTAAGAGTGTTAAACTTAAAATAATGATAAATATAATCTCTCACTAAAATGATATATTGTTCAACTTTGTTGGACACATGTTTATGTTTGCCTTTTATTATTTTGTTTGTTTCTCTTTATTTATCTAGTTATTTTTTATTGGAAAATTCTCATATAAGTTGGTTAGTTAATTGGTGGATATCTTCAACGCTGGGTTGCATTATCGTTGTTCTTCTTGCATGTGTAAATTTTGAATTCTAACATACTTGTTATTTTAAAAATTGATTTACAAATGTATTTATAATTTATCAGTCTAACTTGATTGATTTTCACTTATTTGGCGGTTGCTGCTTTATGTTTAAATATCATAGTTTTTTAGTCTTAAAATAAAGACTTTTGTGCTCACAGACGCACGAATGCTCATACACCCACGTACATGCATACGCATATGCACACACTCAACATGTGCGTATGCATAATCAATCGGATCGAATTGTATTATTTTTAATTATAAAATTAAAATTTGATTTTATTTAAAATAAATTAAAAGTTTATACATGTGCAAGTGCACACACACATACATACACATATCCGATTGATCATTTTTTATTTTTAACAACATTTAAATTATCAATATTTCGGATTGTGATCAGTTATTGTGAAAGTAATTATAATCTATAATTTATATAGTGCAATATATTATTTTTGAAGGCTTGATAGACTAGGCTAAACATTATATTTTTTAAAACAAATCAGGCTAAGCTTATAATTTGATTTGTATCAGGTTAACAAGTCAAGTCAGATTTGAAATAATTTATATAGGCCTAACTCATTTAAGCTAAAACCTAACTTGTCCTAACTCATTTACACCCTTATAAATGATCATGAGTTCATAAATAGGTGGACTCGTGCATTATCCACTCTTTAAGCCGATGAACTCTTATTGAGGGGATAAGTTAGAGAAGTTTATCAATTTAAGATTTTCCATTGAATTGATTCTTTTAAAAAAAATTATACTATCATAACATGGATTTAACTAAGATAGTTAAGTTAGACAATCATTTAAATGAAGATTATAATAGATCATGAAAAGAATAAAGGAATTATTTACCATATTTATCATAATTTGTGATGAGTTCAGACACTAAATCATAGACATTTGCAAGGACGAACGTGGCTCCGGGGAGGTTGTCATTTAGCTCAGCAAGCAAATCCTTTAATCGGGCATTGTATTGAAGTGCAAGCTTGTTAGCCAAATCCACACACTCATTTTCATTCAGCTGATTTATGGTCTTCTGGTAAGGTATACAGCCTATTGGGCCAACGTTGCCAATGACAAACTTCCGAGCATCCATTTGGTAAAGTCTCTGCCATTCAAAACACACAAAGTTACCCTTCTAGAAAAGTTTTAAGTTTTTCTTTCTGATCAATTAGCCCTAGTTTGTTTTGGGGTTTAATTAGAGTTAAATTTAATTAGATTAAGATGCATACCGTAAGTTGAGCCCTGAAATGATTAATCATGTCATCTATGAAAGAATCTGGACTTTGGGAAATTCTCGCTCCAATAGAGAGAACTGGAAGGAGATAATTATTGAGAAAATCATTGGCCCCAACAGTGATAGAGAAAATGGATTTCTTCATTATGTACTCTCTAGCTTTTGATTCTCCCAGCAGTTTGTCAATCTGTTTTCTTGTTATGCTGAAGTAATCTATTTGAACATCCATTCCTAGGCGATTCACCTGAAAACCAATTTAAGTACGTGACAAGAAACAATTATATTTCTTATGAACATGATTAATAATATGATTAAGGGAAAAGTTTCCAGTCATAAAGTTATCTTCAATGAGTCCAAAATCATATCGTTTTAGGTTGTAAAATTAAAAAATTATAATGATAAAAACTAATATAACTTTGCAATAAATTAGAATTACAAAAATATCTTAATTTTCGTCACAAAACAACATCGTTTTGTACTCACCGATGATAACTTATCTACCTGGAGAAATATGATTAATTAGTAAATAAATAAGGGAGTTACTAATACTGACAAATATTCTTCCTGTTGCATTCAAAATCCCTCCTCCTCCAGAAGCATAATTCACTCCATAAAGTATGGTTTTCCCAGTTGCATTTGGCGCCAAAAATGGGGCAGCAAAATTTGGTTGTCCCAATTCCTCCCCTGAAAAGGTTAAAAGAAATAAATAGCAAGACATTATATTTAAAAAAGAAAAAAAAAATGTTTCTTGCACACTACTTTCTCATCAGCATTCCTTGAACAATAAAGAGATTGTTAGAATACTTTTTCTCTTGTAATATTATTTATATCAAGATAAAAAAAAAAATATGCAAGTAATATTATTGCTTAGCAAAATCAATATGTTAATTGTTTGTTAACAAGGAAAACTAATATAATGTTATGATTGTAGCATCGATGAGTTTTACCAATATAGTATTGATGATGGTTGTAACGTTCATTAATGCTATAACAAATAGGTGGTGCACACAAAAACATAGACGCATGAGAAAGAAGAGAAAATTACCTACTAAATCACCAATGGTTCTTCCATTAGTGTATCGGCCAGTGGGGTTTCCTCCAGAGGCTTTGAAATCAATTCCATTGGGAGGGATGTTTGCCTTAGAGAGAGTTGATAGATAGTTGTTGTTTCCTGCATCCACCAAGGAGTCCCCAAAGATGAAAGAAGCTCCTAAGCCATTTTTCTGAGCAGCAACATTTCCATAAAAGTTATGATAGACAACCAAAAGCAGAAGGACCAACATGTTATAACACTTCAAGGACATGGCTTTCATGCTTCACGAGACTTCACCTAAAGAAGCACTACAGCACCATGTTATTATAAGGCGCTTTTGTTTTCCTTCAAAAGAGAAAACTTGTAATCTTGTATTAATGAAGTTCGATTTGGTTTGACCCCTTTTGTTATTTTAGAAAAAAATTCTAAAGGAGTGCAAAAGGGGAATTCAAATTTTCATGTGGTAGGTCATCAACATATATGAAGATTTCTCAACGTACTGTTTTTTTTTCTTCTTGTTCTAAAGATTTTGCTTTTACAATAAGTTAGTCCTGCAATTCGGAGTCCCAGAGTACCTTAATTTTACTCATGATGACCTTCTCAACGAGGCACAATTGAGGAAGAAAGCTATCTTTGGTGGTGTTTGGTGATCTTAACTGAAAGACATTAAAAGCAGTGCCTATTTTTCCAATTCACAATGTTATTGAATACATATGCATAGCATGACTTCATTTCATTAAGTGATAGGACAATCAATCTGCGTTCAACAACTCGGGAAAACAAAGTTTGTCTCTTGTTTATACCTTTTCATTGGTCAAAAAGCTCAAACTTAGTCTTTTATTTCTTATTTGTTCTTTGGATTTTGTAATCAAGATTTTTCGTTTTCTTTGTTTTGTTTTTAGCTAACAAGTAGATAAACTAGGAGTTCCATGACGTAGGATTTTGGGTGGGTTTTGTACCAATCAAAATTCCGTATTGGGTTGTTTGATTGAGCCAAAACCCTTATGGACGAGCCCAACTATCTCCAAAAAAATGCATAACATTTGTGTTGGAGAAGTTGAACTGGGTGAACAAGGCCCAAAAATTAAAATAGAGGTTCAGAGGGACCAAGCAAAATATTTAAAAAAGACAGTAAAATGTTTTTGAAAATTTTATATTGTAATTTTTTATTAAAATTAGCTGTAGATTTTAACACTGTTAACAATTCATAATTTGCTGAGATGTAATGGGTAAATTTTAGTCCTTGGGCTATTTATTTAGCATTGCTCCTCATCAAACATGTAAGTGAAAATCTGAAATAAAAATAATTTATAGTTCCATAAAAGAAAGTAAGCCTTTTGAAAAATTATTAGTAAATAATTAATGATTTATTTCATCTTTTAAATTATTAGATATTAATGTAATAATTATTTATCAATCTTATATAATATATAGATTCTTTTTATAGTACACTTAATCCATATTTAAAATTACATGAAATTAAGTTTAGAGTCCTCTAAAATATCACTCCCATGAAAGAATGGGAACATAGGAGGTAACTTCCGACAACAACGGTGGAGGAGGATGATTTACTCCGATATAGCACTAAGAGGAACAAGGTTGGGGAGAGGACAACCAATAGCAACATAAGTATAATGTCAAATGTAGCTTGAACATAATAATGGAAGGGGAGGTTATATTTACAACCTATTTTCGTTTACAACCTCTTACAACTATATCTCAACCGTTGATTTCTGTCAATCAACAATTATCATTTATTACGAATTAATAATTAATTAATAAATTTTATTTGCGAAAATCTTAACCGTTAATTGACGAAAATCAACGGTTAAAATATGGGTTGTAAGAGGTTGTAAACGAAAATAGGTTGTAAGTATAACCTTCCCCATAATGGAGAAGCAAATTGTGATGATGAATTTGTTATGGAGACGGAGGACGAGCTACAAGATGGTTCATTAGATGACGGCAAAGCCAATGAATAGAGAATCAAATCCATTATAGTCCTCCAATTTTAATGCACTCCAAAGGCGAGTCAAAGGATACGAAGATTGTGGAGGTTTGAGCTGCTTGACAAACTTCATGGCAAGAAGATTGGTGTCACACATATTGTTAGTACATAGGTGTCCTAGAGATAATCTGAGAGTCAGAAGGACCCATGTACTTCTTTGTTAATTATGAATAAATTTTATGAATAAAAGCATTTTTTATCTTGTTTCATATTGCATGTCTCAAATATTGAATATGAGTAACTGGATAAAGCCCTTGGAATGGAACGAGTGTCACATTGAGGATCTGTGATAGGGATCACGATCATGAGGGCTCAATGACACCACACATCCGTTGTCAGAAATATGTTCCTAGTCTAGATATACCGATAATGGCATTGGTTATCTCGGGTAAGACTAGCACGACTCAGTTACTTGCATGGAGATGCAAGGTAGAGTCCCCGTGAGCTGCAGACATGGAGATGTCTTAGCTGACTCGTGGGTGGACCTATTGGAGAATAGCTCGCGCTGAACTGACCCACAAAGAGACACTACAAGAAAATCTCACAGATAGTATCAATAGGTAATGTATCTTATTATTTGGGTGTGTCTTTCCTTAGACCTGAAGTTGTCGTATAGATCTGTGCTCTGGAAGGCTTGCTTTGATTGTATATCTTGTCTGCCTGAAACATGGAGACTCGTAGGTATACTCTTGGGCATGCCCTAAGGACTCAGGGCTAGTGTGACAAGCTAAAGAAATTCGTCAATCTCTGTGAGAGATTGGTTATCCGTAGACCGGTGAAACCGGGATGACATTTACAGGACTCAGGAATCTATACATAATAAAGGAGTCATGAGATGACCCGCTCTTTAGAGTCCGTAATGAAGATTCTCTGTTTCGCCAAAAGCTAACCCTAGACCGCAGGGGTTGTTACGTTTTCCTTGACCTAGGTCAATGGGATGGATAACCGAGACAAAAGGATAATTCACACGGTAACCAAATAGGTATAACAGGTTGATCATTCGATAAACTCAACTAGCTCTGGGACAACAAAGCATTGCTAGTGCTCTGTGTTGTCATTAGATGGATTAGGCCTAATGGGCCCAAGCCCATTTATGTCAGTGGTTATGTTGGGCCTGATGGGTCGCACACAAACACCTTAAGTTGTCTTGAATTCTAGCATATGTGGTTTGGGCCCAATAAGACAAATAGGCCTAAGTTGGAAAAGCCCACATATTAGGCCAAGAGAGAGTAGGTGGCATCATGGGTCAAGTTGGACTTGATCCATGATGTAACCTAATTAATTTAAATGTTAAATTAATAAAATTAATTTGAATTATAATTTCAAATTTCAAATTTGAAATTTGAATTTAAATAAAATTAATTTAAATTCTAATTTTGAATTTTTAATTTGAAATTAGAATTTAAATATAATCATTAAATTAGATTTATTGAAAATGGAGAAAATAAAGGAAACCAATCAATTGGATTGATTGGAAACAAATCAATTGGATTGATTGACCAAAATTAAGGAAACCAATTAATTAAAGAGTAAATACCCTTTTTAGTCCCTAGCAATATCCACGAAGGCCTTTTTAGTCCCTAGCAATAAAAAAGGAACAAATTGGTCCCTGAAATTACAAAAAGGGGCCACGTTGGTCCTTCTGTGAACTCCACCGTAACGGCCCAACTAACGGTGCCTATGTGGCACGTTAGTCTGCTGACGCGGCTTGGACGTTGTACATCGTGGATGAACAAACGACGACGTTTTGTTGCAAATGGGTTCAGAGCTTTCCAAAGTAGGGCACGATGTCGTTTCTTGCTTTGATCATGAACCCTAAATATGAAAATACCCCAAATTCCTTCAATCGAACCCTAAACAGACACAAATCCCCCAAATTGATGAGCAAAACCCTAAACAACAATACGCCCCCAAATCTTTGGACGTTGATGATTGAAACTCGACGACAGTAGAGGACATCAACCGAATTTGCTGGGCGTGGGAGAAGATGAGTGTTTCTTCTGGCATGGGGGGATCAAGTGGGAGTACTTCAATGGGGGAAGAACACTGACAACGACCGCCGATCGTAGGTGCAAATGTGGGAGACAAACTATTGTATATACCTCCAAAACTGAGAGAAACCCAAACAGGGCTTTCCTTGGGTGTCCTAATTTCAAGGTATACATGTGTAATGTGCCCCTTTATTAAGTTGAAACACTTGCTAACCGTGGTTTTTTTTTGCAGGAGAAGAAGCCCTATTGTGATTTTTTTTAGATGGGTAGATGACAGTGTAATGAACCCATGGAGCTGGAAGAAGCAAGAATTCACACTGTGGAGTAGGATGTTGCTGAAATTAATTTCAAGTTGAAGTATGTGGACATGATGATGAGAGATCAAGATGTGAAGATTACTGAGCAAGGAATGAAGCTTCATGAGCAGGAAAGAAAACTGAATGATGTATACCTGAAGATGGTGGAGGAGTTAGATAGGATGGACAAACAAATTAGGACAATTGATAGGTCAGCTAGGGTCTTAGGTGCTGCTTGTGTTGGTGTGATCATCATCTGTATGTTTGTTGTTAGTGAGGTAAAAGTGAAAACAAGTTACCCCAATGTATTTTTCCTTCAATGAATTGTAATGAGTACTCAGTACTGCTGTTATACAAATTAATGAAGAAGGTTGTATTATATGGAACATTCTCTGTTGTTCAAATCTGTCTGTTTGTGTATGGTATCATATGGCCTATTATAAAGAAGCTTTCAATGTATTCCTATATATCTTCTGGCATCATATATTTGTGTATCAACTACTGCACTACTGGATGCTAAGTTTCTTTTAGTATGGTATATTGCATAGTTAGGCATGGAATGAAGGCCAATAGCTTGCTACATTGTATCACAAACCACCCATGTACAGATATAGATGCAAAAATCATGAATTGCTATTACAGAAGTTCCATATTGTTATGCACATTTGTTAACCAGGGCAAAACACGAGGGCCATTTTGGTCCCTGACAAATTACATCGAGTACCATTTTGGTCCCTGACAAAATACACGGGGCCCATTTTGGTCCCTGACCACAGAAAAATAGGACATGACTTCATTGGTTTTCTGTCCAGTACAAGTTTACAGAACAAAAGTGCATAACAGATGACATGGAGGTCCAACAACTACAATTACATAACTCAGTTAGTCCCTAAACAGAGAAATGGCTGCACATACTTGTCTGCTTTTGTATGCAGTCCAAATTTGTTCAAAACAGAAGTGCAATACATCAGATACAGATGCTGTCCAATATGTTCAACCAGTACACATGCAATACTCAGTTAACAAACATATCTCAGTTAAATATATTTGTCAAAGAACTACAAAAGAGTAGTGCATTACAAAATAAAGCCAACTGCCAGGAATGAAAAGAAAGGCCCCTAAATACAATATGGCCATAATTCAAAAAAAAAAAACATTGACTATATGAGGCCTCCAAAAACATAATGGCCAAAATTTACAAAAAAGTCAGTCACATTATATGCAGTCCTTGTCAGTTGGCACATGCATTATTCCCACTACTCCTTGTCAGTTGGCTCATGCACTACTCCCACATTATATGCAGTCCTTGCCAGTTGGCTCATGCAGTCCTTGAAATTAGGACACTCAAGGAAAGCCTTGTTTGGGTTTCTCTCATTTTGGAGGTATATACAATACTTTGTCTCCCACATTTGCACCTACGACCGGCGGTCCTTGTTAGTGTTCTTCCCCCCATTGAAGTACTCCCACTTGATCCCCCCATGCCAGAAGAAACACTCATCTTCTCCCACGCCCAACAAATTCGGTTGATGTCCTCTACTGTCGTCGAGTTTCAATCATCAACGTCCAGAGATTTTGGGGGCGTATTGCTGTTTAGGGTTTTGCTCATCAATTTGGGGGATTTGTGTCTGTTTAGGGTTCGATTGAAGGAATTTGGGGTATTTTCATATTTAGGGTTCATGATCAAAGCAAGAAACGACGTCGTGCCCTACTTTGGAAAGCTCTGAACCCATTTGCAACAAAATGTCGTCGTTTGCTCATCCACGCTGTCCAACGTCCAAGCCGCATCAGCACACTAACGTGCCACATGAGCACCGTTAGTTGGGCCGTTACGGTGGAGTTCACAGAAGGACCAACGTGACCCCTTTTTTTGTAATTTCAGGGATCAATTTGTTCCTTTTTTATTGCTAGGGACTGAAAAGGCCTTCGTGGATATTGCCAGGGACTAAAAAGGGTATTTACTCTTAATTAAATTAGTTGGCTGAAATTGGAGAAACAAATCAATTGGATTGATTGACCAACATTAAAGGAAACCAATTAATTAAATTAATTGGCTAAAATTAGGGAAACAAATCAATTGGATTGATTGACCAAAATTAAGGAAACCGATTAATTAAATTAATTGGATGAAATTTGGAAAACCAATCAATTGGATTGATTGGATAAAATTAAGAAAACCAATTAATTAAATTAATTGGCTGAAATGGGGGAAACCAATCAATTGGATTGATTGGATAAAATTACAGAAATTACCCAATAAGATTAGGATTTGATGAGGGCGCTGATTTGACCTAGTCGTAGGTAAATGAGGTGCCACATCTATATATAGCCCTTCTTCTTTCTTAGTTTTGTATCTCTTCTTCTCTAATTTTCTCCACAAAAACCTTAGCCAACACACATCAGTGTGGCGGCTATCTCTCTCTTGGAATAACCAAAGGCACCGCCCAATCTGTATTCTTCTATTGAGTCTAGCAACCTCCATTGAAGGATATTGGGCATTCGAAGAAGTGTTCTTCTCTTACAAGACAACAAGGTGGTGTGAATTTCCATCGGAGGACTTGTGTTCTTCAAGTCTGAAGAATTGATCAAGAACCCATTTGATCAGGAATAATTATCCGAATAAAGGTATCAACTTTAAACCCTAACATGTATATTGCATGATTCATGGGTTGAACATGATTGAGGGTGGGTAAAGGTTGCTTCTTCCGCACAAAAATTTAACTTTTTCCCTCTTTTATGTTCATGGCCTACAAAAGGCTACTTTCATATATAAAGAAGAAGCTTGAAACATTCTAGGCTTAGAGAGGTTCAATTACAGTCTTTAACATTGGAAATGAGCATTTCATTAGTAATTTTTTTTTGCGAAGGAGGATCTTACGGTCACACTGAATGGAGATCTATGGATCATCCTAGCTAGATCATTATCTTACTATAAGACAGTGTGAACCTGAATTTAATCCCTATGGGGATACAATTAAGAAAATAGCAGTGTATATTAGCTTGTTAGATGTCCCAATGGGACATTATGAAAGGCTTTTCTTGAAATCGGTGGGTTATAAACAAAATTAGTATAACAATCAGAATTGATATAACGACAATGGAGAAAACAAGAGATCGTTATGCCAGAATCTATAATGCCAAAATTAGCAGTTCAAAATCAAAGCCGACAACGGCCACAGCTAGTCTCCTAAACTATAATGGCTTCATCCACGTATCGTATAGTTTACAAACGAACATTCAAAATAGGACGTTAAAAGTAACTCCTCCATATTTAAAAACGTACAACATAATGATTATGGGTTCTAAGTGTTGACGTTATTAGATTCAGAGGGGGATCGAGATTATATATGAAGGTTAACGGGAAACGAAGTGACCCCACCCCACATGAAGTACTTGAAGCATCAATGAAAAAACCCAAATAATAACCCCCCGATGGTAGCTCAGTTGGCAACTGAACTTCCAAGAATTTGCTTGGGTTAGGGGTTCAAATAATGTTTCAAACAAATTCTTGGAAAATCTTTGGGGCCAGAGGATGTGCCTCTTTTCTCGAAGGGGGATTAGTCTCATTCTTCCTTCAGTAATGAATGAGGGATAGCTTCCGGGCCGTACTCCGAGAACAAGTAACCGGAGGAGGTTGAATGGGATACCCTTCAGGTTATACAAAAAAAAAACCCCATATAATTTGCATACGGAAGCTCGCAAAGGAAAAACTATCCTCGTGGAAGGTAGGGACAAGTACGAGGTATTGAGAGATGGAATAATAGTTGATCTTGTATACAATCAGAAAGATGAGCCAACAAAGAAAAAAGTTACAATGATCAACAGAGAAAATCTACTCCAGTGGCGGCGAATGGCATGCAATAATAACTTGAACAAACTCAAAATCATAACTCCATGCAGATTGATGCAGACAATTTTCCTAATACATATGCTTTAAACCCATTCAACATTACACATGTAGAAAATGATATACATAGGATAGTAATTTCTTTCACATTCAAACAATCATTTTTAAATTACAAAACTTGTAACTCCACAAGAAAAACATAAAGACACTTAACATCACAATAAACTCACATAACTTCAGAAACTTAAAAAACACAAAACTGACATTTATCGTCTGCTAAATTAATCCCACTAAAAATAAAACTAACATTTAACGTTTATTCAACAAAATTCCCCCGTAAACTCAAATGCTTCTGCTATCCTTCATGCCGATCAATTTCTTGAAGATAACCGCGACTTGGTCCCGACTTGCCACGTGTACTAATTCCACACTTCCTTCCTTCACATGGTCTCGGATGAAGTGAAAGCGAACGTTAATGTGCTTGCTTCTCTCATGATTCACCGGGTTCTTTGCCAACTCAATTGTTGGTTTGTTATCAACTCGTATCACAGTCGCATTGAATTGTTGTTGCTCCAACTTTCCCAAAAAATTTCTGAGCCATATTGCATGACATACACACCAAGACACTGCCACATATTCAACTTCACATGTCGAGAGCATCACAATCGGTTGCTTCTTTGAAAGCCAAGTAAATGTTGTGTCACCCATAAAAAACACATATCCCGATGTGCTTTTCCGATCGTCTAAGTCTCCGCACCAATCGCTGTCGGAGTACCTAATTAACTTGTAAACTTTCAAATTTGAATAGAATAACCCGAGTGACACTGTTTCTTGGATATACCGTAGGATTCGCTTCAACACCTTCCAATGTGAATAAACTGGCTCCTCCATGAACCGACTTACAATGCCAACACTTAGCGAAAGGTCTGGCCTTGTGCATGTGAGATAGCGAAGGCTTCCCACCAAACTTCGGTATTTGCTCGCGTCAACTTGTTCTCCTCCATCGAACTTCGAGAGTTTTGCACCCGGTTCCATTGGTGTTGATACCGGGTTGCAATCTTCCATCTTGTACTTCAAAATCTCCTTTGCATATACCTCGTGTGACACAAAAATATCTGTCTCTCCTTGTCTTACCTCCAGACAAAGAAAAAACTTCATCAAACCCAGATCTGTCATCTCGAATTCTCGTGTCATTGTGCTCTTAAACTCTTGTATCATCTCATCATTGTTCCCCATAAAAATAAGGTCATTAACATAAAGAGAAGCAAATAACAAATTACCTCCACTGTTCTTCACATAAAGGGCATGTTCATAGGGACATTGATCAAACCCGTTCTCCTTGAAGTATGTATCGATACGAGTATTCCATGCACGCGGTGCTGCTTCAACCCGTAAAGCGCCTTCTTCAATTTCAGCACCTTTTTTTCTTCTCCGATTTTCATGTACCCGGGTGGTTATTCGATGTAGACTTCTTCTTCGAACAAACCATTCAAGAATTCCGACTTGACATTTATTTGAAATATCGGCCATTTGAATTGAGCCGCTTGTGAAATGAGCAATCAGATTGTCTCCATTCTAGCAACGGGAGCAAACACCTTGTCATAGTCAATTCATCTTTCTCTTGAACACCCACTTCACACCAATGGGCAAACTTCCTTTCGGCAATTCCGCTAACTCCCATGTGTTGTTGCGGTCAATTGTTTTAATCTCCTCGTCCATTGCAGTTTGCCACTTCTTGTCTCGCATCGCCTCTTCAAAACTATTGTTCTCAGAATCCGACAAAAGACATACAAGGTGTACCTCATTTGTCGAATCATACAAATCTTGCAAACTTCTCATTTTGGGTTGTCGTAGTTCATCTTCATCATCAGTAGTTTCAGGATTTGTCGGTATGGTTGTTGGTGTAGCGGTTGATGATTCTCCAACTTCGATAATAACCTTCGTTGAGTTATTCCAATCCCACTCGCTTCCTTCATTAACTCGTACATCACGACTCACCACAACCTTCTTGCTTATCAGGTCGAGTAGCTTGTATCCTTTTGTTTTCTCATCATATCCAATAAAAATATACATTTTGCTTTTGTCTTCAAGCTTCGTTCTTCGCAGATCCGGCACGTGTGCATAGGCCACACTACCGAATACTTTAAGATGAGAAACTGTCAGTTTTTGTCCGCTTCACGCCTCTTGCGGTGTTTGATCATCCAACTTTGCATGTGGACAACGATTTTGCACATAGATCGTGCATTGCACGGCTTCCGCCCAAAATTCCTTCGGCATCTTCTTGCTCTTGAGAATTGACCGAACCATGTCGAGAATGATCCGATTCTTCCTCTTGGCCACACCGTTTTGTTGTGGAGAGTACAGTGCGGATAGAAATCTCCTTATGCCTTGCTCCTCACAATACTCCATGAAAACCGTTGAATTATACTCGCCACCTCTATCCGATCGTACGAATTTGATGTGTCTACCGATTTCCTTTTCCACCATCACTTTAAACTTTTTGAACACCTCGAACGCCTCAGATTTTTCTTTCAAAAAATAAACCCAAGTTTTTCGTGAGAAATCATCAATAAAGGAAATGAAATACCTCTTACCGCTAAAAGATTCGGGGGTGATTGGTCCACATGTGTCGGTATGAATCAACTCAAGAGGTTGCTTAGCTCGATATTCTGCCTTCTTGTGAAACGAAGTTCTCACATGCTTGCCGAGCACACATTCTTCACAAAATTTTCCCTCGTAGTCCATGTCTGGTAGCCCGTGCACCATGTTCTTCTTCGCCAACTTGTTTAGACCACCATGATGTCGGTGTCCAAAACGGAGATGCCATAGCGACGCCTTGTCTTCTACATCGACTTGCAAACATTTTTCTCACACGCTTCTCAAATTCAGCTTACATGCGATTTCTCCCCATTTCAACTCGAGCGATCGAACGCCCTTGCTTATCTTTCAAGTGTAAAACCTGGTCTTTCATAAGTATCGAATAACCTTTCTCCATGAGTTGCCTCATACTCAAAATGTTGTTCTTGAGTTCTGATACATAATACATATCTTGGATTAACCCAACTAAGCCATCCTTTTGTAAATAACAAATCGTACCTTGGCCTTTAACCTTAACATTTGATGCATCTCCAAACGACACGTCTAGTTTTCACCTTACGCATCTCTTTGAATGGGTGCTCGTGCCCGCACATATGGTTGCTTGCACCCATGTCGAGGTACCACACCGTGTCATTGTCGGTGTTTCCTTCGTTGTGTGTTATCATGATAAGACCTTCTTTCGCCTCATCTTCCGTGGCTAGGTTGGTTGTCTCTACCACCTTTCTCTCGACTCGACATTCTTTCGCGAAATGCCCCAACTAGCCACAATTGTAACACTTATCAGAGTTGCAATCCTTTGCACAGTGACCATATTTGCCACATTTGTAGCACTCGATTTTGGAATAATTAGACCGACCGCCTCTCTCACGACCGCGTCCTCTTCCACGCCAATTTTGTTGGTTTGATTGCCCCTTCTCCTCATAATACCTTTCTTGACCGCGACCTCTACCACCGCGACCATTTCCTCGGCTTCCACGGCCACACCTTCTACCTCGAAAGTTTTGAGAATAGAGTGCCTTTTCGTCTTTGATTGATGCCTTGGTTTGAAGTGCTTGCTCGAGTGACTCCTCCTTCTTCTCTTTCTAACGTTGTTCGTGTGCCTTGAGAGAACTAGCGAGCTCGTCGACCGTGAGCGTTGCTAGGTCCTTTGACTCTTCTATGGCACATACGACATTCTCGAAACTGTCGGTTAACGACCGCAAAATCTTATCCACAACTCGCGCATCGGTTAATGCTTCTCCATTTCGGTTGAGTTGGTTCACCATGGTTTGAACACGCGTGATGTGGTTAGAGACATCTTCTGGCTCCTTCATCTTCATGCCTTCCAACTCGCCGCGAAGAGTTTGAAGGCGGACTTGTTTAACTCGGTCGGTTCCTTTGTACACCTTTGCCAAAATGTCGCACGCTTCTTTTGAAGTTGTCGCACTCGCAATCTTCTCAAAGCCTAACTCGTCAACAACTCAGAACAACATGTACAACGCCGCCTTATCTTTCGACCGCGTCTCTTTCAACGACTTGTTTTGAGCCACCGTATATCCCGCGGGAGTTGCCGGTTCTTCGAAACCTTCTTGGACCACCTCCCAACCGTCTTGAAACCCGAGAAGAGCTTTCATTTGGATGCTCCAATTCTCGTAGTTCGCCTTCATCAGTCAGGGTAGCAACACATTACCGATCACACTCTCCATTGGCTCTGATACCAATTTGAAGGGAGAAGAGTAAAAAAAACATATGAGATATATTTTTCACTAAGGCAAAAGTAATTTATTTCACATTCAAACAATTATTTTTAAATTACAAAACTTGTAACTCCACAAGAAAAATATAAAGACACTTAACACCACAATAAACTCACATAACTTCAGAAACTTAAAAAACATAAAACTGACATTTAACGTCTGCTAAATTATTCCCACTAAAAATAAAACTAACATTTAACGTTTATTCAACAAAAAAATGCTTCAAAGGCACCATAACAACCTTTACCAAAGAATATAAAGTTGAGATAATGGTTATATTGGAGCCCAGGATTAGTGGAAGTCAAGATTCAAAAACAAATTTGGATACTACGAATACAGTCTTGAGGAAGCAAATGGATTATCAGGACTATCACTAGAAGAAAGAAAGAAAATAAGATCATTTCTCTAAGAAATGAGATGGGTTACTAGGTTAGAGATGATAATGCGGTTGGGTAGGTGGTGGTGGTTTTTGCACACAAAAAATAAAAAAATTATTCACTGAAGAGACCGTGGGTGACATCAAATGGAGACATTGTTTGGGAGAAAATGAGAGAATATCCCTCCAAAGACTGGTTTCCCGTGAAGAAATAATTAAAACATCTTTCTTTCAAATAATACCTCATAAAGCACTTGTTATATATGGCTTTCCAACAACATTTTTCAAAGGAATTAAGAGCTAATTGTGGATGGGTTATGCAATGATGTTAGAGATTTCATTGAAAATTCCTAATAATATATTACCATCCTTAAAGCAACTCTCTTAAATCTCATCCCTAAAGTAGAGAAGTCAGAAAAGGTAGGGCAATTTAGACCTATATTCCATTACAATGCTTTTTATAAGGCCATAAAGATTCTAGTTAACAAATTGAAACTTTTATAGACAAACTAATGTCCCCTCTTCAGACCAATTTTGTACCAGGGTGGAATATTCATGATAATGTGATTATGGCCCGAGAAATGACTCACTCAATGAACCGGCTAATAGGTAGATAAACATATATGTCTATTAAAATAGGCTTAGAAAAAAATATGACAGATTAATTGTATTGGAGTTTCATACGAAGATTGCTCACTGAGATTGGTATATCCAGTCCTCTAGTGGACCTTATTATGTCCTATGTACAATCACCTCAATTCCAAGTTCTTTGGAATAGTAACAAGTCTGGGCAAAAAAATTCTTTTTTAATAAATAATTACGCAAATGTAGTTGTTTTGAAACTATTTACGCAAGTAAAGCAGTCAAACACGCCCACATGGGGCATGACCCAGTGGAGAGAGACACGCCCATATGGGGAGTGATGTATGTGAGAGACACGCCCACATGGGGCGTGTCTCTCTCCACTGGGTCATGTCCAACAAGGGCGTGACCTCCCTGGTCAATATAACACACTCAACAGCTCAACATGAGTATTCACTTCATCTGCTTGTTCTTGTCACTCTCATCTTTCCATGTAAGAATAAACACAACACACTTCACCCAGCACATTTCTTCTTACTTCAATCTATTATATATAAAATGTATATATAATCTTACTACATCGCAATGGCATGACTTCTTTGTCTTACATTACATTACATGTATGTGTGTCGTTTAATGTTTTGTCCATACGCCATCTAGAATCAGCAATGGGGTACTGGATAATAGCTTTCACACTCCCAAATTTGAATTAAAAAAAATGAAATGAAATCACATGTTCAACCAACATTAGTACGTATAAAACTAGCAAATAATGACCAAAGAAATCAAAGCGGAAGCAACTATGGCTTCCTCTTCTTCTAGTCGTCCTAAGAACAATGCTTTCCACGCGGAAGTTAACAAAAATTTAGGGTCCCGCAGAGGGAGAAAAGAAGCTACCCCAACAACCCCAATACCTCAGAGGGAGAAAACAATGCTTTCTTCTAGTCGAGTTTTTTAATTGGGCAAAATTTTTTACCAGGAAGGTCACGCCCCTATTGGGCGTGTCTCTTTCCTGGTCATGCCCCATGTGGGCGTGTCTCTCACATAGGTCACGCTCCAAATGCGCGTGTCTTTCTCCAACTGGGTCACACCCCATATGGGCGTGCCTCGCTCTTATGTCACGCCCCAGATGCGCGTGTCTCTCTCCACTGGGTCACGTCCCATGTAGACGTGTTTGACTGCTATACCTGCGTAAATAGTTTCAAAACAACTACATTTGCGTAATTATTTATTAAAAAACAATATTTAAATTTTTTTGCCAGCAAGTCTGGTATAGAAGAAGCAAAACCTTTCATTTGCTGACTGAGTCACCCGGCTAACTTTGTATTATGAACTATCCCTCTATCAAATGCAACATAGAGTAATACCCCTGTCAATCTATAATGAAATTGAACAGGTTCAACGGGGATTTATATAAGGAGATACAAAGACTCATAGGAAAGCCCATCTAATATTTTAGGAGTTTTTTTGTCGTCCAAGGAATCTGACGGTCTTGACATTCTTTTCCTACAATACCATAATGATGCATTTCTCCATAAAATAGCATGGTAGATCTTAATGAAGCAAGCTATGGATCCCGATTTTACTTGCAAAATATATATGGGCGGGCATGGACTTAAGAAGACAGATAAATGTCAAAAATATGATTTTTCTCTTTGGTGATGATTATATCATATATGACAAGACTCCTACATAATTTAAATTGGGATCGATGTCGAGGATGGGCAAGAGGTTATTTTCTGGTAGGATCAATGGACATGATACATGTTTGGGCTTGGACTAGAGATATATTTTCATTATTACACGTCTAGTCCTATGGCTATGGAGAAACAATAAGATACATGTTCTAGGTTTCACTCGACCCTTAATCGAATATAAGATATCTTAATCTATGTTTCAGATGTTAGATCAACAAAAAGAAGAAAGAGTTATCATTGCTTCCTTCACCGAACCACTCAACCATAGGTTAGCAACCTCCTCAAAAAGGGTGGTGGCCGGAAGCTTATTGTGGATGTAGCAATTAAATAGCCTCTGAACAAAGTTGCGTGTGATGGGGTATTTCGAGACGAGAAAGTACTTAGATCATTGGTTTAACCTACAAAATTGGGACCGTGAACCTTTACAGGTGAAACTTTGGGGCTTACCCAAAGGATTAAAGGTGGATAGGATCACAAATGCAACAAACCTTGTAAATTAGATGGCTATTTATGTTATTTACATAAGACTTATAAATCTATAGGACATTTCTGCTTTTTAGGTAGTGTTTGATATGAGAGTTCACAAAAGATACCATGCATCTGACTTTGGTATTTTGTGTAGTCCATGTTTGATACAGGATATTCAAATATTTTCCCAACAAACTTATTTGCCCAGTGTTTGAGAAGTGTTTGAGAAATGTTTGGAAAATGGGATAAAAAATACTGTTTTCAAATACCACTTGGAAGGTGGTATTTGTAGTTAACCGGCTAAATGGCAAGAAGAGCAAGAAATTACAGACAAAAATACCCTCTTCTAAATACAATGTGTTGAACCTCATATTCAGTCGAGTCTAGTGGAAATTACAATCTATCCACCTCTGAGAGTGAAGGTGGTAAAAACAACAGCTTTCTACGTGAAAAACGAGATCGCACTTTTTTCTCCAACACCTGATCTGCATCCTGCAAGCTCGATTAAGGTGATTTGCAAAAGTTATCTCATTATCTGCAACCACCTCATGCAATGATAAATTCTTTCTCCAAAATATATAGACGGAGAAAGGAAAGAAAGAGAGAAATATAGAGATATGAAAACTTGAATATTGACGTTGGTAGAAATGTCGAAGACACACTCACTGATACTTTATACAAGGGTTATTCACATTCAAACAGTAAAAAAGGGTTATTTTAGTATTTTTAACCCATTTTTTCATCGATATTTTACCTTCAACCAAACATAGACTCAGAAAATTTAACCCAATTTCTCTGGTAAAATTTTAGCGTACCAAACAACTTTTTTTTTAACTTTCCTACCAAGCTCACTTTTCCACCATATTCCTAATAATTGTATTTTCCTTATAATTTTTTTTCCTCTATCAAACGCCCCCTCAAGGCGTTTTTTTTTTCTTTTTGGCTTAGCCTCGTATTTTTACCTAAAAAAGAAGAAGAGAATATCAATTCTGTTCCAAAGTTAGAAAAAATATTATGCAACAATGACATAAATTGGAGCGGCCCCATCATATACTTTCTCTCTCGTGTTTTTGTTTTCTCTCTCTATATTTTTGTCTTTACGGAAGAATATTTTTTCTGCCTAGCTTCCAAAAAAAAAGTTTATATCAAATTTCTTAATTATGTTTGATGTTAGGGGAAAACGTGTATCATTTTAAAGGACACAAAGTTGTGTCGAGAGAAAGAGATAAATCATAAGAAAGAAGGGAGAATTTTTTTTAAAAGTGTGAGTCTTATCTCTTTATGAGAATAAAAAGATACAAAATGACACACCTTTTTTCCTTTATGTTATATCAAATTTTAAAGCATAATCCTTAGCGGTGTCAAAACGGGTTGACACGACACGGATACATCAACACGAACACACGGGTTGACACGACACGAATACATCGACACGAATACGACATGAATTTTTATTCATGTCAAAATCTTCAACACTAACACGATATGATTTATTTTTTTGCGGGGTTAACATAATACGACACAAATAACAAGCAAAATATGGGTCGGTGTAATCGTGCTCTGTACTAATTGGTCTTCGCATAATCTTCCCGCACTTTATACACCTATTTTGTAGCTTTTGATTGGTCCAATTCAATTTCGAGCAGGACGTGTGGCCTCGATGACACGGAGAAAACTTGGAACACAAGGCTAAAACGGCGGTCGTTCAGTTGATATTTACCAAGTAACCAGACAAAGTTGTGCAATCGGTGTCTCCGTTTTCGTCGTTTCGACAATGGCAACATTGTACGGCGCTCTATTGAGACTGAGCAAGCGAAACATAGAACTCCCTCGTATCCACTATTGTTGTGGCTTCGCTTCTCTAACTAAAACCAACAACACACCACAGTTGCTGTTCCAATCCAACAAAAAGATAACCCATTTGATTCGAACTGGTAGACTAAGCGAAGCGAGGGCACTCTTTGATTCCATGAAGCACCGAAACACCGTAACTTGGAACTCCATGATTAGTGGGTACGTGCATCGGAGAGAGATTGCCAAGGCGCGCCAACTGTTCGACGAAATGCCCCACAAGGACATTGTGTCCTGGAACCTCATCATATCTGGTTACTTTTCGTGCCGCGGAAGCAGGTTTGTCGATGAAGGAAGAAAGCTGTTTGATCTAATGCCCCAAAGAGATTGTGTCTCTTGGAACACTGTCATCAGCGGGTATGCGAAGAATGGTGGGATGGACCAGGCTTTGAAGCTCTTCAGGACCATGCCTGAACGGAATGTTGTGTCCTCCAATGCTGTGATCACTGGGTTCTTGTTGAATGGCGATGTGGATTCAGCTGTTGGGTTTTTCAAGACAATGCCTGAGCATGACTCGGCTTCTCTTAGCGCACTTATATCTGGGCTTGTAAGAAATGATGAATTGAATATGGCTGCTAGGATTCTGCTTGAATGTGGGAATCAGGATGACGGGAAAGATGATTTGGTGCAAGCTTATAACACCCTGATCGCTGGCTTTGGCCAAAGGGGCAAGGTGGAAGAAGCTCAGTGCCTTTTTGATGCAATCCCAAATGATCAAGGTGATGGAAATGAGGGTCAAAGGAGATTCAGGCGAAATGTGGTCTCGTGGAATTCAATGATGATGTGCTATGTAAAAGCAGGAGACATTGTTTCTGCTAGGGAACTATTTGATAGGATGATGGAGCGGGATACTTGTTCCTGGAACACCATGATCAGTGGCTATGTTCAAATCTCCGACATGGATGAGGCCTCAAAGCTTTTCAGGAAAATGCCAAGTCCTGATGCACTTTCATGGAATTCGATAATATCTGGGTTTGCGCAGATTGGTAATTTAGAACTTGCAAGAGATTTCTTTGATAGGATGTCCTGCAAAAACCTGATATCATGGAACTCACTAATAGCTGGCTACGAGAAAAATGAAGACTATAAGGGTGCTATTACGCTCTTTTCTCAGATGCAACTTGAGGGAGAGAGGCCAGATAGACACACTTTATCTTCAGTTCTCAGTGTGTGTACTGGGTTGGTGGATCTTTACCTTGGTAAGCAGATACATCAGCTTGTCACAAAGACTGTTCTTCCAGATTTGCCAATAAATAATTCCCTCATTACCATGTACTCGAGATGTGGGGCAATAGTTGATGCATGCACTGTATTTAATGAGATGAAACTTTATAAAGATGTGATCACTTGGAATGCAATGATTGGAGGCTATGCATCTCATGGTTTAGCTCCAGAGGCTTTAGAGCTTTTCAAACTGATGAAAAGGCTTAAAATTCACCCTACCTATATAACCTTTATTTCGGTTTTGAGTGCATGCGCCCATGCAGGATTAGTTGAAGAAGGGAGGAGGCAATTCAATTCCATGATTAATGACTATGGTATTGAGCCACGGGTTGAGCACTTTGCCTCCCTTGTGGACATCTTGGGACGGCAGGGGCAGCTTCAGGAAGCTAAGGATTTGATAAATAGCATGCCATTTAAACCAGATAAGGCTGTATGGGGTGCATTACTAGGTGCTTGTAGAGTGCATAATAATGTAGAATTGGCCAAAATAGCAGCCGAAGCTTTGATCAGGCTCGAACCAGAAAGTTCTGCTCCTTACGTGTTGTTATATAATATGTATGCTAATTTAGGACAATGGGATGATGCTGAGAGAGTGAGAGTGTTGATGGAAGAAAAAAAGATCAAGAAGCAAGCAGGGTATAGTTGGGTAGATTCTTCCAATTGCCAATGATATTTTTGCTGCTTCAGAAGGACTTCAATCAGAAATGCATATCAATCATGTGATTAGAGATGCTCACGCTCAACTTCCACCGCATTATTATTGTCAGACACGAAAAATGAATGGATAGTGATGTAAATGTTAGTTTGACATGGAAGAAATAGATAGACTTCTGGCAAACATTCACAGGTAAGCTAAAGTGGTAGTTTTTTTGTTATTCTTTGATGGGTATAACTTTGTGAATTTGTAGCTTACGTGTTACTGTAATAAATACCATAACTTATTTCATGTTTCTTTTAATAGATCTATTTGCCGGTGTGAGCAATAAGTGATTTCAACCTTGGATGGCTGGAAAATTGGTATGTTACTACCATTGTTCAACTACTTCTCAAATAAATATTTCTTGATGAGATAAGCATCCATTAGTGTGTGTATGTGTGTGTTGCCTCTGAGAAAGAAAAGAATGCAGAAAGGGAAACATTATGCAAATTACTGTTTTAAGGGCTGGTTTATTTTTTGCTAATGTAACAAACAAGACAACCTATACGTAGTTGAATCTAAAGTTGGATTTATTATTAACAATAATATTTAAGGTTTGTGGGTTCAGTGGACCAATATTCCAAATGTTGTAGGCTTTGTATATTTCTACCATATAAGTAGTCTTTCTGTGATTATTTGGCTTTGATAGTCTCGAAGATTTGACAAAGTTGAGTAAGTTTACTCCCAGTATTTCTTCCTGTATTTAAGACTCAAGAGTCTTTGCTGAAATTATTCGTACCAATTAACCAATATTTTGTAGCTGTGGAACTTCGAATCTGCTTAACAGTTGATGCAGTTGAACTAATAATATTTATAATCGATAAGCCTTGTGTGTAAAATGACTGATTAGGCTTAGTAACCGAAACTCTTCTAGATCTGTCATTTCAAATTTTTCCAAGCATCATACACTCAGATTTACATTGTTTGTAAATATGGTAGTTGTTGAACATAAATTGTTTGACACGGCTATCTGTCTGAATCTGTAATTGAAGCATATATAATACACGTAGGGGTATCAATTCTGATTGAAACCACTCAAATACATCAGCACAAACGCAACACGAATTTTTATTCATTTCAAAATATTCAACATGAACACGACCTGCAAATTCTGCTTGTTGACACGACACAACACGGATAACACACAAATTGAAACTTATGAGTTCTTGACACCAACACGAATCATTTTTTGTACTGGTTGACACGACACGCCACGAAAAACACATTACATAATTACCCTTACATCATAAGGTGCAACCGGATGAACATGTTGGTCAAAACGGTAAATAGCTAAAAATATACGGGTCAAATGCGTGTTTGCTTGTTGGCATGCGACACAACACGAATTTTTGCGTGTCATATTTTGTCAACACGAACACAACACGAATTTAAATATGGGTCAACTTGAACACGAATTTTCGTGTCATGTTTATGTCGATTGACACCCCTAAATACATGGAAAATCTTCTACTCGCGGGAATTTTTTATTATGGCTATGAAAAGAACTAATTCTCTACACTCTTGCTTGCTAAACAAGGTTCCCCTTTATGATGTATAATTTTTGCGGCTATTAACTTTTAACACTTTCAGAGGCATTGTTATTTTAAATTTTATCATATGTTTCTAGTCACCATTTTAGCACAATTTGTGCAGCTTAGTCCTAATTTTTTTCTTTTATGTCATTCAACTAATTGATAATACTTTGGTGCCTATTAAAAGGATATTTTTTGCTCAATTTTTTCTGCCGCTGGAAGGAGAACAGACATCATCCCACTCTTCCATCAATTTAGAGATGTAGAATGTCATGGCACCGGACCAAGAATGGGGAGTGCATTTCTGGTTACCAGTGGAGAAGACTCAAGTTGGCCACAAAGCATGCTACACGGTCATTGTGACAAGATCTGGATTTGCCTGCATATGAGGCTACAAATCTTTTTATGGGGAATAGTAAATAATTTACTGCCGACTTGGTTCATTATTTTAATAGAGAAGGTGCAAGATCCTACCCTATTTTCGAAGTTAGATTTGGGAAAGTAAGCTATTTGTGTGTGAAGTGATTGTATCCGAACAAAATACGCATATCCCACTATCAGTGAAGTACGATAAGACTAGATATATTTGTATTTAAAATTGTCAGGACTGCCCTGGTGTTTTTTCGGAGGGGGGTGGGTCTTTCAATTGGACACATAATTGATCATAAATTCTGTGCAAAAATGAAGATATTAATAAAGATACTATTATTATTATTAACCGAAGGGTGAAAATGAAACTGGTTAATAGGGTTTAAAGCATACACATGACATTTTTGTCATCTAGTGGCTTCTTTCTTCTAGTAATAAAGATAGTAAAATATCAGATGAAAAATTATGCATCACACTCTTTTCTAAGGCAAATTGACCTTTGCGATCCCAAATTCAATCTAGGCTGAAAACACCTCAATAATTTCTTGGTCAATTTGAAATCTGTCATTGTCCATTCTGTTATGTGTAATTTGTTCTATTAGAATTTGTTAATATAAAGTTGCAATTTTTAAAGAAAACTTGATCGTCAGTATAATAACTCAAATAATCAAATTACACTAATTAGAAATAAATGTCTAATTAGAGGGTTAATCGAGTGAAAATCTTGAATTTCGGGTTAAATTTCCACCAGGGCACTAATTTTGTGAAATACCCTTCACCCTAAGCTCATAAAATTAGGGAATCAAATTATAATGAGGATAGTTGTATGAGAAATCTAATTATAAGAATAAAGTTACTTTTCGGAACAAAAGTACAATTAATGAAGGTTCCGGATAAAAATGCAACTGTGCAAATGTTACCTGAAACTTTAAAATACTGTAGTGACGTACTATTAAATAATTTTAGTGAATGTTAAAAGAAATGTTAGATGATCAAATTCATGGATTAGAGGTGATTTCATTAAGGTAAATTAGTCATTTTTTTTGGAGGTTATAGGAATCGAATACAGACACACACACACACTCACACACACCCTATTACAAACACCCACACCACACACTCACACACACCCTATTACAAACACTCACACCACTAGGCTAGTCCTAAATTAATCCATGAATTAGTCCTAAATTAGTCATTTCTCATTTAAAGTGTTGACCAAAGGTCAAACCACTTAAGTGACCATGACACATCACCCTCCTCACATTTTTCTCTCTTCTTTCTCCTTCTTGGAAAGCCAAAATCGAGGTCCCCTTCCTGCCCATTTTTGAATCTTCAAAAAACCATAGAATGAGCTAGAGGCAACGAAATCAAGTGAATTCAAAGACAAAGTTGTTTAGTTTTCTCCTAAGAACAAAACTCTCACCTTATTTTTGGATTTGGAGCATTGTTAAGTGAGATATTCTTTATTTGCAATTGCGAGAATATTGGAAGATTTATGGATTTTGAGAGCCTTTGAGTTCATTGGAGCTTAGGAACTTCATCTCCGAGTCTCCTAAGGTGATTTGTGGTAAGAAACCTACACTTATTACAAGTTTTCATGGAGTTTTGACAAATCTAGCTTTTGTTATGTGTAAATTCCGAAAAGATTGGTTGGTGTGGTTAAAGTGTTGAAATGGTGTAGGTTCTTTTGTAAAATATGCTTAGGACTGGTTCTTGATGAAGGAAAAATTAAGAAATTACCACTTGAACAACCTTTGAAAAATTGCTCATGAACATGTGAAGGAATTTCAAAATTTCTATTTTGTGACACTTTGGTTGGATTATAATGGTGTGTTTGGTGTTGTTTAATGTTATAGCGTTATGCCGTGTGATTTGGTGGTTGAGGAACACCCATTGGAGACAACACTTGTTTAAGACTAGAGTTATTGAGAGTAATCAAAGGGGGTTACTATGGTTAATTATGTTGGGATGATTTGGGCCTTGGTGCCTTCACAAATTATGTTAGGAATGTAGTTTTAGCCAAGAAAAATCATTGAAACCATAACTTATTTCATTTTCGAAAATTGGACTAAAACTCAAGTCTAGTTGTCTTGTATGTGTAATCTTAGAAATGGATGTTGTTGATAATGTGTATGCTTGTTTGATATGATAGTGTGGAGCCAAGTGAGGTTGTGATAGGAGAGCTTCCATTGGAGCCTCCAAGTGACCATGCTTAGGTTCTTGAAATTCCAAGCTTTTGGTAAGTCTTCAACCTAAATCCTTGTTGAAAATTGAAAATGTTGATTGATGTGAATATATTGGTATATGCATGTTGAATTAATTGGTAACTTATGAATAAGTCTTATTTGTGAAGTTACAAAGTGTGGGTAAAATTTTGTGATTGGCAAGGAAGAAAGTCTACTAGAGGTAAACCATCGGACCTTGGGGTTATTCCCCTTATGTGTTCCATCGTGCTCCTTTTGGGAGGAATGATTTATATGATGTGACACATGTAATACTAGTTAATGTTATGATCATGCATTGATATAATATGATGAATTACTTGAATGTATGAGTTGTGTGGTTATTTGGCCAGTGGAATATGTGGCACTAGTGCTTCCCTTGGACACGATCCTTGAGGATCTCTAATTGATTAGTGCCTAAGAGAAAGAGTTCGGGCGAATCTCTCTTAGAAGTTCCCAATGGGGTATCACATGGTATGTGGTACGATGGACTTCCCTTGGATATAGTCCTTGAGGATCTCCATGTAGTTAGTGCCTAAGAGAAACGGTTCTGGCGGATCTCTCTTGGAAGTCCATGGATTGTGAAATGTATGCTATACTTTGCTTTTATTATTGTATATGCACTAGAAGTGAACCTAAGGGTGGAGTGACCCTCAAAGGACCATTGGTTTACTGAGATTTTTATCTCTTCCCGTGTGAGGATTATGTTTCAGGTACCCTTAATGACGGTGGTTGAGCTTCACAGGGAAAGAGGCCCATGTAGAGCTAGAGGATGTATATATTTTGGGATGTGGCATTAGCATGATGTATATGTATATGACATGATGGATATATTGTATAATCATGCACTTTTGATAGCCTTTATACATTTGGATGCATATGTATAATCGAATATATGATGTCATTTTGGGACTTTGTTGTATATGGACTGTATGGACATGATGTATACTGATGTATTTCATTGATGGCCATGTTTATTTTGTACTAGTTTTGGTACATTTGATTCAAGGTATGTAATTATGGCCTATGTAATTCTGATGTAGTAATGATGTATGTCAAGATGAGACTATGATATTATCATTACTTATTATGTTGAGATGTGTGTACGGTGGTTGATGGATGATATACGCATGAATATAATGAAAGGGAACAGAGCACAATGTGTAAGAATCCGTGGACGGATTCTAGGTTAGACTAGTGGACATATTGTGTTATGCCTAGATTATATTAAACTGTCAATCAGGTTTGAATTATCATGGTGGGAATACCCTCAGTTGTTCAAAATACAGAGAGAATGTTGTTCGTTTCGTTTTGACCAATGATGGTAGGAGAGTATCACATTTGTATAGTTAACTACCATCGTTTGGTGATTAGAAGGCCGATGGCCCCATGGTTAAGAATGATAGACAAAGTTTTGAATTTGATGATATGAGGGATACTAATGAGATTGTTGATCACTTAGGATAAAAGTGAGAGGAAATAAATATATTGCAATACATAAGGAAGAAAAAAAAAGTTAACTCACATATTTACCTAGGTGTAATTGTGACTTATAATTTAGTCTTTTGCTTAATAATTTAATTATGTTGTGCTTAATGCCATAATGTATGATGATAAACTGATTGCAAACAAGATGTTACAGTTAGATACAATGACATGAATTGTCAGATATTGATCAACTAAAAATGTACAAGCTAATATGATACATGTTGAACAATTACTTATATTTTTATTATTTTAAATTTTACATGAATCATGAATTAAGTAATATTTAATATAAATTTTAATACAAGTCTAAGTTCATGATTATGTAATGAACATAAGGAGCAACATCGACATTTATGTGATGAGTCAAAAGAGTGACATAATAATTTTTTAAAAACCTTAATGATCTTAAACCTTGCAAAACCTTGAAAATCAAGTTTATATGATCAATTTCTAGTCATGTTAAACATCATCAAAACCACATCAAAGTCTTCATAACATTATTTGAGCATTGTACTCTTTAAAAAATGATGTATATGTCAGACAAGTGGCTTCAATAACTCAAGAGGTGATGAATTGAATTTAAAAATCTTTTCATAAATTGCCTTTTTCCTTGGATGAAATACAAGTTTCAAGAATCTCTTACTTACGGTAATTAAGTCTAAATGTATATGCAAGTATGTGAACTAAGAAGCACAATAATATAAAAGTGAATAATATCAAATAAAGTAATAAATGGTTGAATGTAAAGAGTTTAAGGGTAAGAGATTGCAAATGCAATTTATCCTAGCTCGACTATCACTTGTGATCTATGTCTAATCCTTGAGAAAATCACCTTAGGTTTTTTTTCACTATTTGTCAAGATTTCTAGGGTGTTTGAACAAACTACTACGACTCCCAAATTTGTGGTGTTTGGTCACCTTACAATTCTTCCCAACTTTCTTAGGCAAGGGGCAACCTTTCAATTTTTTTGGGTCTCACTAATAGAAATGGGTTTGGAATTGATAACACTCGCAAAGTGCAAATTATACGTTTTGAAGTCTAATGGGTATATGGTTTATAATAAAGAGATGAGCTCAAGAATTGAATTATTAAAGAAGGGAGTAATCAATTAGTAAAAGTAAGTTAGGTGCAAGAGTAATGACACAATAAATGATAAAATAGTGTCTAATGAAATATAACCATTGTAAAGTTTTTTGAAAACCATTTCCTCAAATAAATATCAAGATAGATTCGAAAAAATTATTTTTTTACAATTTATCTGGATAAAATAATTATTTATCCATGTAAATTTTCATTTATTCAAATAAATTATCCCATTTATCAGGATAAATCATGACAGGTGGCAAACTCTTAGTGCACATATGATATCTTTCTATCCAAATAAAATTCCAACAGTTTTAGCGCATATAATTGGTCATGTAAGAATCTTTGTAAGTTCAAAACATGTTAAAACCTTTTAGATTAATTTTTGAGTTATCAATCGAAAATATCATGCATTTTTTGAAGTATGCAATTTTTGGAAATGTAGTGAACTCATGCAATGCAAGATATCATATATCATTATAGTTATATCTAAGTCCTAGAAAAGTGTTCTAATGTGATCTTTGTACTTGGATTCATGCTTTGATGCTTGGATCTTGAATTGTCACTTGACTTGTTCATTCTTGCATGACTTTGACATTAGTTAGATTACCTCTTGATTGTTTCTTGTTGATGTGTAATTAAGGCATATCCACCATGTTGTTTGTTAATATCAAAACATGTTGACATGGAACCATCAATTCATCAACCTCAAGTGCACATATATTCCACATTTGTGATTTGATTTCACAATTTTTTCCTTTTTTATGATGACAAACTTGAATGGATAAAATGGGTTAGCATTGTAAGTGTTACACAAAATTTTAAAGTGGCAATGCTCCTTGTTAGTTCATGGATAAAATGAAAATAATTGGGAAGTGTGAGTTTTTAGATTTCATAACCCTCATTTTACCTTTTTGAGTTTCTTCTCCCATTTTCAACCTTAATTTTTACCTTTTTATCAATATATTAGGTAGGAATGTGCCATTTTCTCAATTTTGCACTTGCCCCTTTGGCAACATAAAAAACCATTAAATAATCTAAAGTATATAGCAAATTCGGAAAGATAGATCAACAAGCATAAGTAAGCATGAAAGCGCAAATGGACCATGAATGCATAATATATCATTAATCCAATCATAAAATATCCATACAAAGCAAGATCAACTAATTATAACCATAAAGAGTCATGTGATCCAAGTACAAATAAAAAATATAGTACATAGTCAGGACATACAAGAAAGAACAAAGCACAAAACAAATAATCCTAAACTACCCACAATGATGTGGCACCTATTGATGTCAACCGCGTTAGAAATTACCCACATCATAAATAAATTTTTCTCTAGAGTTTTCCAAGTTATGAACTCACGGGAAGAGAATACGTGTATGATGACATAGTGCAGAACTCTGGCCTTAATTGTGATAGATTTGGTCCCAATTTGAGAAAGCCAAGAGAAGTTTATATGAAGGCTCTTAATGGTCTTGACAAAATCATTCCTCTCGTACTCTTCAAAACCAGCAAAATTTCTCCCATAAAAAATATGTGCACCATCAAATTCATACCCAATTAACTCAATCCAATCATTACTGGTTGCAGAAGATGATACCCCTCGGAGTCTAGATCTAAGATTCACATTATTGTACTTCAAATTAGTGTAAATACCTTAACTATAAGCTTCTGTGTATAAGGGTAAAGTCATTCAACAAATTTTCTAAGGTGTACAACATGCAAAATACCACAAGTAGCAAATTGTTCTTCATTAAAAATTCCAACTCAAAAATTTTTGGTTCTATAAAGGGCCTCTTAAGAAAATTAAAATTGAACTAGTACTTTGTTATATTCTAACCAATAAATATTACTAAAAATTGAAAATAGAAAAAAATGAAAATAAAATTAAAATTAAAGTGTTTCATACAAAATAGCATTTATTGTCTTACTAATTATATTTTTTGTACAATAATGAAAAGTGATTCACAAATGGATTAAATATAGATAAAAAAAATTAAAATCCCAAGAAAATAAATTGGATTATTTCTTATCTTTATATTTATTTATCTGCATTATACGTTTGCATGATATGGCCTTCTCTATCTTTTTTCTTAGACTTTATAACCATTTAAAGGTCATTATTTTTAAAAAAAGGCCATTGTTTTCTTATGTCGGAGGAAAAGATATTCTTCTTCTACTGGCATATGAAATATGTGGGTTACAGATGTTTGTTATGAGTCCCACGTGGGCCCCATTTGTTTTATGTGTTAGCAAGAGAAAAATTTCTTTATCATGTAACATAAAAAAGTATTATTGATGCTCTCCGGCAAGTATACCGATCGCACAAGTAATATAGAAAGTAAGTAGAGTATCGTCTCCACAGGGATTGGGTCGAATGTCAATTAATATTCCTTTCAAGAATGGATGAGTTCAAATGGTTTTTGACAAATATTGTCGATTTGTATAAAAGTGAGAACTAATAATAAAGACTTGTTTTTGTAATTTTTTTTATGAGAAATAGAACAATAAATTGAAAATTGATTTTTGTAAATGTGAGAAAAGCATTGTAGCTAGAACGCACTCACCTTATGATCCCCACTTATTACTTTGGATTGATTTAAAAATATTCAATTATATAAATACTCAGATAATTATCACCTAAAATTAATTAGTTAAATTCCAATCCCTTGGCAATTTAACCCTTTAATCTCAATTGGAATCCTAATCCCTTACCAACCCCTCATGAGAATTAAGCAATGAACACGATAATTCAAATATCTGCAATTCAATACACATCTATTCCTAGCATGCATACGAACCGTTATCCTACCCCCTTTCAGGATGAAAACTCCAATATTCCTATCTAGGGTTCTAACCCTCAAACTATCCTCAACTATCAGATTGATTCATTCTAATAAAGAGAATATAAATTTCGCACAAGGTAAAGATAAAGAACTTTATATAAACGAGTAGAAATAAACCAATCCGTCGTAACAAGGGTTCACATAGGGTTTGTGACCCTAACTACAATAAAAAGTAAACTAGCCAAACATAATCATGGCTAAAAATCCAATATCCATAAAAACATAAAGTAAAAGAGAAGAAGAAGAAGAACTTGATCTGCAGAATCCTCTCCGAGCACCACTGTCGTCTCTCTTCAATAGAATAGGTCTTCATACCTAATTATGTCCTGAGAATCCTATTTATAAGTCTCCTTTATTCTTCCAAAAATACCCTTCAAATAACACGAAGAAATTTTCCCGTAACCCGACGCCAGTTGGCGCCGGTGTGGCGCAAGTTTGCGCCGCGCTTTTTCCCAAAATTGCAAAGTCGTAACAGCTTTCACGTAACTTGGCGCCATTCTTCTTTAACATTGGCACCACTTTAACACAATTTTGGCGCCACTTTAACATCATTTTGGCGCAACATGGCGTGGCTTTTTTTTTATACAATATGGCGCCACCTACACTTCATTTTGGCGCCACTCGGCTCCATTTTGGCGCCAAGCGGCGCCATGCTACTGTGACATTTTCGCTTTCTTTTAATTTGGCGCCATATTGGTGCTAATTGGTGCCACTTGCAAAGCACCACTGTGAATTCCGTAAACTGGCGCAGGTGTGCGCCAGTGTTGTGCCGGTCCGCGCCATGTTGCTGTCCATTGTACTGTGATACATCTGTGTGGAGTCGCGTCTACAGGCTTTTTATAATTTGTAATTTTCACTCCTTTTTCCTGTATAAACACAACCAATAGGTGAGAAATATTATTGACATAAAAAGAATCAATATAATTAGCAAATATATATTTAAATTGCTCTTTTATGACTCAATTCTTATCAATTTTAACACAGAAAACCACACTTTCCAGAGGCACATCAAATCATTCCCAGATTTAAACTTTGCTGTCCCCAGCAATGTACAAGACTCAATCCAGGACATATTCAATTAATCCATCATGACAATCCATAGACACTCTCAGACACAATATGCCATGCATGAATGTCCCAATATCATAAGCTTCCAACAATGTCATCAGCCTCTTAAAGATACAAGTCTACATTGATTACCCTCACACAGATAAATAATATTCACTCACACTCAGTGTTTAAGGGTATCATGATCACTCAATCAATCACAGCTATAACACTACCATAGGCTTGATCATATTCTAAAAAATTCTTAAAATTGAAGAATCAAACACATGCATCAATTGATCAAAAGGACTTTACAGGTTGTAACTTGGCCGGGTTAAAGGGTAGGAATATATGGATAGTAGCTCAAACAAAAATGAGATTGAAAAACTGATATTATTTCACTTTAACACATTCAACTCAATGGTTTTGCTCCACTAACATTCCCACAGAATTTCGGAAATTAATTCCTTTCAGCCACCTTTTTTGCATATTCATCCTTTTTCTTTTTCATACTTTTTCTTTAAGGGCATAGATGAAATTTACATCCCCTAATTACTTGACCTTTGTGGAGCTTACCTCAATTTTTTTGTTTTATTTTCAACATTTCAGTAATTCAATCTCAATCAAGGTAAGTCACTTGGATATAAGCTAAGCCATCAATCAGGCCACAAGTCATTTAGCAAAAAATAAGTTCAGGCTCAAGGGGGTTAGCAATGGAGAAATTTTCATATAGGTGGTTTATTTTGGCCACTAGCTAACAAGAACAAAATGCCTTTATCATATCAATCAATGCACGTATCTTAGAGAAACAGAGCAAGTTCTAGAATGTTACAACAGTGAGGTCTCTGAACAAGAAAATTCAGTGTTTAAGCTCAAACCTCACAGCTATGGTATCAATATAGACTCAAGAAAATTGACTTAAGACATTATCAGAATTTCACAACATCAGTTCAGGAAAACGAGCAATCATGTAATCCAATTGTATCTATGCAATGTCATGCCAGAAAGTCATACAACATGCTTCCAAGAATTCAGTCAAGCACATTAACTAGATAAGCACATTTAAACCTGAGAATTACTTGAAAAACAGATCATTTTTTTTTAAATCAAGGGCACACAAAACACTACAAAAATAACTAAGAAAATTAAAAGAGTTAGAATATCTCCCCTGATAGAAGAATTGCAGCAGTTCTAAGATGCAAGCCTACCATTCCCAGATTTAGAGAATTGCTGTCTTCAGCAATAATTAAACCACAAGAAAGAAGAAAAACCTGCACAATGGAACAAACAGTGGCATATAGGATAAACTATAATGCGCGCGTTAAAACATCAGAGAGAGATATACTAACACAAAGTAACTAAAAATACGAAACATAAAAATAAACTAATATACAAAATCTCCGTCAGCAAGGAGATATAATCAACCATCCATGTCATCTCCTTCAGCAGCGTGGGATGACTCAGCAAATGGAGGGTCCGGTGGTACTGGATGCTTTGGTGTATGAGACCACAATTCCCAGATTTGTTCCAAACCATGAAGCCATGTTAAGAACTCTTTGAAGCATTGATTTTTCCGAGAGATAGAGTCTCGGTGTCTCTTGTCAAACTTCAGCTCCCGGTGTCTCTTCCAACTCGTATCAAAGAGTTTCACCACTTCCTTTCTCATTGCCTTCTTCTTTGTAGGATTACGCCTCCTTTGAGGCATCCTCACCTCTTTGACATCATCTTTTAGAGTTTGAGGAAGCTCTTTCAATTCCACTTTTGAGGTACCATCTTCTTTGCAATCATCTGCTTTTTCAAGAACCTCAACCGCTACATTTTTTTTCTTTCCTTAAGACTTCAAGACTAAAACAATCGTCTTTGTGAGAAGACTATTTTAGAGAATCAAAGACGTGGATAGTAACAGTCTCATCGTTCATTCTTAGCTCGAGCTTCCTGTTTTCAACATCAATCAGTGCACGAGATGTAGCTAAGAAAGGTCTACCCAGCAAAAGAGGCATCTCAGCTCCCCCTTCCATGTCCAGCACCACAAAATCAGCAGGGAAGATGAACTTGTCCACCTTCACAAGAACATCTTCAATAATACCACTAGGCTTCCTCACAGACTTATCAACAAGTTGAAGAGATGCTAAAGTAGGCTTCAACTCGGTGATTCCCAAGGAATTACAAACAGAAAGGGGCATCAAATTAATGCTAGCCCCTAGATCACATAATGCCCTGCCAATTTTAGTGTTTCCAATTTCAATAGGAATATTGAAGCTCCCTGGATCATGACGCTTAGGCGGGAACTTCTTTGTAATAATGGCACTACACTCCTCAGTGAGTGTCACCGTTTGGCATTCTTGCAACTTGTGCTTCCTTGACAACAAATCCTTCATGAACTTGGCATAATTTGGCATGCTAGCCAAGGCTTCAGCAAAAGAGATATTTATATGCAACTTCTTGAATATATCAAGAAATTTGCCATACTGTTGCTTCTGAGCATCCTTCTTGAATCTTTCAGGATAATGTGCCATGGGTTGCACATATTCAGGACTCAGCTCAAACTTCTTCTTTTCAATTGGCTTCTCCACTTTAGCAAGTTTTTCAATTTTTTTTTCTTTTTCGGACTCACCTGCAGTATCTAGCTTCTTTTCAGCTTCCACAATTATGCCCGGCTTTTCTGGAACTGCTGCCACTTTACCACTTCTAGTTGTGACAAACATACAATCCTCCTTGGGATTTGTAACTGTGTTACTAAGGAAAGTGCCTGGAGTTCTATCAGCAACTTGCTTAGCCAGCTGGCCAATTTGATTCTCCAAATTCCTGATAGAAGCACTCATGTTTTTAGTATTGGCCCTAGTCTCTTCCATGAAGGCATTGGAGTGTTGAGCAATTTGTCCAACTAACTTCTCCAAATCAGAAGGTTCCTTGGTTGGGATTGGTGGAGGCTGCAGATAATTGTTAGAACTATAATCAAAACCACCTCCTTGACCTCTCCTCTGAAAATTGCTACTTCCAGAAGGAAAATTCTAATTTCTTGGAGTATTTTTTGGCGGAGGTCTTTGATCATACCAAACACAATTCACTTGTACTTGTTGAGGTGAATCAGAAGGCATCAAAGGACATTCATTAGACTCATGATTGTCCTGGCAATATTCACACACAACAGCAGCAGCTTTAGTCTGAACACTAGCAAGCTGCATCTTGTCAAGCCTTGATGTTAAGTTTGCTACCTGCTGAGATAACAAACTGTTTTCAGCCAGCACCGCATCATTACCTTCCAGTTGAAGGATACATCTCTTAGGCTTTGTTGACAATACTTGGTTTTCGTTGGCAGCCATCCTCTCAATCAGCTCAAGAGTCTCATTTGCTCTCAGAGTTTTAATAGTGCCTCCTGTTGCACCATTCAACACCATCTGAACCTCTGGTTTGCAACCATTGAAGAAGATTCTAACCTGATTACGAGCAGTCAGGTTATACTGAGGACACCTTCTCATCAAATCCTTGAACCGGTTCCATGCTTCACACATTGATTCACCCTCAGATTGAGTGAAATTGGTGATATCATTCACCATCTAGTTGTACTTATCCATCGAGAAGAACTCAGCAAAAAACTTCTGAGACATATCATCCCATGTAGCAATGCTTGCTGCAGGCTGCCTCTCCAACCAACTAAGAGCCTTTCCCTTAAGAGCAAAAGGGAACAGCCTCAACCGGATCGCATCGTTCGACACCTGAGGGTGTTTGGTTGAGTCACAGATCCTCAAGAATCGGTGAGGATCTTCACTCTCCTCTCCTCCAAACTGAGCTCTCTCCACCAATTGAATATGAGAAGACTTGAGCTCCCAATTCTTGGCAACATTTGGCTGAACAATGCTCGCATTGGGCCTGTTGAATAATGGAGTTAGGATAGTATCCATGAGTGAATTGTCCTCTTCATTGTTCCATGCCATGGTGTGTGCTTCTTCAAACAGAATTTCTGACTCGTCGAATGCAAGCTTCTTTCGAGCAAGTTTTCTGTATCTCTTTCAGTCTTGGTAATCTCCAAATCAAGTGGAAATTTTGGCTCTTTACCTCGCATAAAACTCAGAAAAGAGATTAGTAGCACTGTTCAAATATAAAAAAAATAAAAATAAAATCCAATCTTAAAAATCAAAATTAATTGATATAAGAAACGCCAATCCCCGGCAACGGCGCCAAAAACTTGATGCTCTCCGGCAAGTATACCGATCGTACAAGTAATATAGAAAGTAAGTAGAGTATCGTCTCCACAGGGATTGGGTCGAATATCAATTAATATTCCTTTCAAGAATGGATGAGTTCAAATGGTTTTTGACAAATATTGTCGATTTGTGTAAAAGTGAGAACTAATAATAAAGACTTGTTTTTGTAATTTTGTTTATGAGAAATAGAACAATAAATTGAAAATTGATTTTTGTAAATGTGAGAAAAGCATTGTAGCTAGAGCGCACTCACCTTATGATCCCCATTTATTACTTTGGATTGATTTAAAAATATTCATTTATATAAATACTCAGATAATTATCATCTAAAATTAATTAGTTAAATTCCAATCCCTTGGAAATTTAACCCTTTAATCTCAATTGGAATCCTAATCCCTTAGCAACCCCTCATGAGAATTAAGCAATGAACACGATAATTCAAACATCTGCAATTCAATACACATCTATTCCTAGCATGCATACGAACCGTTATCCTACCCCCTTTCAGGATGAAAACCCTAATATTCCTATCTAGGGTTCTAACCCTCAAACTATCCTCAACTATCAGATTGATCAATTCTAATAAAGAGAATATAAATTTCGCACAAGGTAAAGATAAAGAACTTTATATAAACGAGTAGAAATAAACCAATCCAAGGGTTCATATAGGGTTTGTGACCCTAACTACAATAAAAAGTAAACTAGCCAAACATAATCATGGCTAAAAATCCAATATCCATAAAAACATAAAGTAAAAGAGAAGAAGAAGAAGAACTTGATCTGCAGAATCCTCTCCGAGCACCACTGTCGTCTCTCTTCAATAGAATAGGTCTTCATACCTAATTCTGTCCTGAGAATCCTATTTATAAGTCTCCTTTATTCTTCCAAAAATACCCTTCAAATAACACGGAGAAGTTTTCCCGCAACCCGGCGCCAGTTGGCGCCGGTGTCGCGCAAGTTTGCGCCGCGCTTTTGCCCAAAATTGCAAAGTCGGAATAGCTTTCATGTAACTTGGCGCTAGTTGGCGCCATTCTTCTTTAACATTGGCACCACTTTAACACAATTTTGGCGCCACTTTAACATCATTTTGGCGCAACATGGCTTGGCTTTTTTTTGATACAAAATGACGCCACCTACACTTCATTTTGGCGCCACTTGGCTCCATTTTGGCGCCAAGCGGCGCCATGCTACTGTGACATTTTTGCTTTCTTTTAATTTGGCGCCATATTGGTGCTAATTGGCGCCACTTGCAAAGCTGTGAATTCCGTAAACTGGAGCGGATGTGCGCCAGTGTGGTGCCGGTCTGCGCCATGTTGCTGTCCATTGTACTGTGATACATCTGTGTGGAGTCGCGTCTACAGGATTTTTATAATTTGTAATTTTCACTCTTTTTTCCTATATAAATGATGTGCCTCTGGCAAGTGTGGTTTTTCAGTATTAAAATTGATAAGAATTGGGTAATAAGAGAGCAATTTAAATACATATTTGCTATTTTTATTGATTCTTTCTATGTCAATAATATTCACCTTTTGGTTGTGTTTTTACAGGAAAAAGAGGAGTGAAAATTACAAATTATAAAAAACTTGTTGACGCGACTCCACACACAGGAAAGTTCCATGTTGCATCATGTCGCATAGGCCAAAGTCCAGAGAATTGGCGCTAGTTGGCGCCATAATGGCGCAAACTAGCGCCACCATGCCAACCAGCGCCAAATGAAGTCAAGTAGCGCCATTCCATGCCAAGTAGCGTCATTCCATGCTAAGTGGCGCCAAACTATGCTAATTGGCGCCAAACCATGCCAAGTGGCGCCCAAAATACAAGAGGTGGCGCCAACTGGTGCCGGTCCACGTAGAAGTAAGTCCGACTTTTCACAATTGGACAGTAACTCCGCGCGAAGTGGCGCCGTACCGGCGCCATCTGGCGCCGGGTTGCGAGAAATTTACTCTGTGTTTTCGGATGAGTATTTTTGGAAGAAGAAAAAGAGACTTATAAATAGGATCCTTGTGACAGAATTAGGCATTCAGACCTATTCTTCTGAACAGAGACGACGACAGAGCTCCGAGAGGATTCCTGGGATCAAGTTCTTCTTCTCATTTCTCCTTAAATTTTATGCTTTTGAATATTGGATTATTTTTAGCCATGATTATGCTTGGCTAGTAATTTTTATTGTAGTTAGGGTCACAAACCCTTGTTACGCGGATTGATTTATAATTGCTCGTTTATATCATTATCTTTATCTCTACCCTGTTCGTATTTTATATTTTCTTTATTAGAATTGATCACTCTAATAGTTGATAATAGTCTGAGGGTTAGAACCCTAGATAGGGATGTTGGGGTTTTCATCCTGAAAGGGGGTAGGATAACGGTTCGTATGCATGCTAGGTATAGATGTGTATTGAATTGCGGATGCCTAAATTATAGAGTTCATCGCTTAATTTTCATGAGGGGTTGCTAAGGGATTAGGATTCCATTGGGGATTAAAGGGTTAAATTGCCAAGGGATTGGGATTTAACTAATTATTTTAGATAATAATTTATCCGAGTAGTTTTATAAATGAATATTGTAAATCAATCCAAAGTAAGAAGTGAGGATCATAAGGTGAGTGCGCTCTAGCTACAATGTTCTTTTCTCATATTTTCAAAACATTAATTCTTATTGTATTGTTCTTTTTCTCAATATAAAAATTACAAAAATAAGTCTTTATTTTAGTTCTCAATTTCAAACCAATCGACAATTAACACAACCAATAGGTGAGAAATATTATTGACATAGAAAGAATCAATATAGTTAGCAAATATATATTTAAATTGCTCTTTTATGACTCAATTCTTATCAATTTTAACACAAAAAATCACACTTGCCAGAGGCACATCAATTATCCTTTAAAAAAAGACCAAAAAAATTCAAAGATAAAAGAATTATCAGAATAATGCAGCAAATGTGCATTGGGAGAATACAAGTTTAAGTCGCACATGGAGTAGGTGCATGTTTAACATTGATCTATTGGCAAAAAAAATTTATATATTGCAATTTAATTAAATAATTACGCATTTATGACAGTTTGGGGAATAAATACAAATGTACTGCACAATGTGACGCCACTGTTGGGCATCACATGTGACGCCCCAAAAGTGGCGTCACATTGTGCACCCTATATAATCTCCCACCCCTCTATTCACTCTTCACACCTCTTCTCTCACTCTTCATATATCTTCTCTTTATTTTAGTATTTGAATTTTATTTCTTATTCTATTTTAGAATGAGTTCCCGTCCTGATTCTGTTCGTGTTGTGTTATATTACTATGGTAGGAAGGTAGAAGGTCGACGAGGTGTCATGTTTGAAGGTGAAAAAAGGCTGACACGTATCCACCGCAACGCAACTATTGGCGAACTGCATTAGAGAATTCGACAGAAGTTAAGTCTTCAAGGCAACCAATGTATCACTCAGATCACGACAAGGTTATGGCAATGTGATAAATACATTAGTTTTCAAGTGGTTGACGATGAAGACCTGGAGATGACAATGGAAGAATTTTCCAACCAGTCAAGGACAGATTTTCTGGAGTTGTATGTCGACATCGCCGCAACCGAGAATGTTCCGTTACCGGTGAGGTCAGTTGATTTTAATTCTCCCCGTCTTCCATCTTTGTCTTCCGCTCGTTCATCTCCAGTTGGTAACTATTCTGAGGGAGATGAAAATGATCCGACTTGGGAAATGCACGACGAAGACGATGACGATGATGATGAAAATATCGCAATGGAAGAACGTCTTCTTGCGGAGAATGCTAGTGCTTCCGAAGGAGATGAAGGTGCTGAGATGGGTGCGTCTCAAATCCCAATATTCCATGGACCAGTGGTCGCGCAAATGCCGCAGTTGCATGACGTTGCGTCTACCCCATTAGGTATTCATCATGAAGGTAATTAAAATAACTTGTATATAGTTGAATTTTACACCTGATATAATACCTGAATTAGGGTTTTTGTATTAAAAAGTTACAATCCGCAGTTGCAGGTGATGAAGCTGTAATTCCTTTTTAGGAAGGAATTCCGCATTATTCCTACATTGATTGGAGTTATCGGAGCAAACAAGAATCATGCACTGATGGTTCAGTCTCAGGATCGGGTTCAATACAAGGTCCGTGGCAACTGGGTGACAAGTTATGTACAGTGATTGGGAGGAATCGTATGCTTTTTTGCCAAGGTGGTGCGAATACATGCTTCGCTTTTCTCCAGGTTCATTTTATCATGTCCAAACAAATGACCTTTATGCAGAGCAGACCTTAGTGACTGGAAAAAAGGTGTTTCATCGCATATTTTGGACGTTTAGACAGTGTTGTGAGGCGTTCAAATTTGCCAAACCCGTCGTACAAATTGATGGAACACATTTATATGGGAAGTACAAAGGCAAATTGTTGGTGGCCACAGCCCAAGATGGTAATGATGAATGTTTACCTCATGAGGTTTAAACTTTGCTACTGTATTGAACCTGTCATCAGAAACATACATCAGCAATCATAATCAAGAAGTATACATATAGTATATATGATAAATCATTAGCGTTATTTTATATGTTTAACAAAGCATACCGGCATCTATAATGCGTGCCCGGCTCTGGATGAGGAGGAAGCGGCGGAGCAATGGGTGAGAATCGTATCCATGCCCAGATCTGAATGAGAATATGGCAACCACCCATGTCAGATCGACCGGCATCTGTCAATTCACACAAATTCCTGAACAGGTGTGACAGAACCGTAGATCCCCAGCTGAAGCGGCCAATCTCATCAAATCCTCCCCCAAGCAACGGGACTAGCCGAAAACCGAAATTGCTGCCTCCAGACTTGTCCGCCAGCAACCAAGAACCCAACATCCTGGCAATGTGCGCCTTTGTGAAGTAGATCTCGGCATCATGATCCCCGGTATGATCGATCCACCGGGTATATAACCGATCTAAGTATGAGATACGCAAGTCGCCTGAATGATGGAACTCATTTGGCTGTGGAACCGCGCCAAATACAGCCCCACAAACAGCGAGCCAATCCTCAGAGGTAGAGCCGGTGACGACATCCCCGTCAGTAGGCAAGCCCAATATGCCTGCCACATCTTGCAAGGTGATAGTCATCTCACCTTGGGTCATGTGGAAAGTATGTGTCTCTGGTCTCCACCTCTCGACCAGAGCATTAATTAAAAAGGCATCGATCTGTGATAAATTACGTAATTACAGCGTTTTAGCGAATGATATTGAATAATTACATAAATACAAAACAAGTTAAATTGCATACTTGGATATGTCGCATCCGGGCAACATGTATAAATCCTGCCTGTGTCAGGTCGTCTGCGACCACCTCTGGGATAGCGCCGGTAGGTGGCCCCTCGTTGGGTTCCCACGCCTGGTCTTTATTTTCCTGACATGCTCCGTATTCCACACTCGTTGTGAAATATGAGCACGCTGCGTCCTCTTATGAAGGACGTCCCATATGTACGGCCCATGTATGATGTACATGCTGGGATCGGTAGGCTCTACATCCGATGCAGAACCCGATGAAGATGATGAATCAGCCATTACCCTCAACTATATCATATAAAACAACATTTAAATTAATCACATGTAATGCCATAATTTATTATCAAAAAATTTAAGCATATGCGTCATTTATTTTACTAGAATTGAAATTAATGAAATAATGTTAATACGTAGTACAGTCATTTATTTGTAATTAAATAATAAAAAAACATTGGACAAAAATAATGTAATACTTACAGAATACTTAACCCTAGGTCACTAATAACTTCATAAATATGTACAAAATTATGAATAAACTCCCGCATGAATAACATCATACATACAAAATTTACGATCTCGCTATCACTATTTTCTAAATCACTAATTAATACGCTAAACCCTAATGCATAATTAAATATTAATAAGGCTAAATTGCAAATTACCACCTTGTACTTTAGTGATGTTTCAAAAAACCACCATTTTATTTGGATTGAAACAATTAACCTATGTACTATGTGAATCCACCAATTAAACATATCCGTTAACTCTATATCAAACACTGTTAAGTAATCCCCGCATCTGGTTGGTTTAATAAGGTGAGTTTTGAAAGATTTCTCAAATCCCTTCTCTTCTTCAACTCGAAGTATTTGATATACCCTCTTTTTACAAAGATTGGACCCTTTTTTTAGACCCAGTAGGTAAACACAACTCTAATTTTCTCACCACCATTATTCAGCGTCTTCTTCCCATGCGTCGTATTTCTTGGTTCCTGTGTTTGACTCGAGAGTAAAAAAATCTTAAAATTGATGTTCTGTTTCCATGTCTATAGTTATTCATCCTAAAACCACATTAAAATATATGAAAAAAATCAAGAGTTATGGCAAACTCAAATGAATACCTGCATGCAAGAGGTCCAAATCAAATCAGGAACATTTGAATACTTTGATTCAACTATAGTAATACATGTTTAACTTTTAATTCCATTGTTCAGCAATAATAATATCAGATTGCAAAATCAATGACATTATATTAGATTCCACAACTAAATGAGTGGATTAATTCAAAGTCATACATTTATTTCAACCTGTTCAACATACATTTCAATCAATTCACGAAACTCGTTCAAATCTTCCAAAATCATACATTACATTGAAGCAGCATGGCCTTGTCAAGACCCATACAAGTTTTCAATTTATCAAACTACACAACAGTCTAGAAGTGTAAAATAAAAACCAAATATGTCTCGAACTACACAACTCTTGTTATCAACAACCAGAAATTGCACCCATAGTTTGCGCTTAACAACCAAACTAAATCTTGTGTTGCAGCCTAAGTTCAATCTTTTTCTTTATCGTCCTTCAAGTTAAAAGCTTCCTCTATGTCAACCACCTTAGAACCCCTCAACCAGCATATTATAAGCAACCTTATTGGGAACCAGGTTCAGTAAATAATTTTATCGAACAGGTACCGAGCATCAAAAGGGTGAGTGTTAGACAGTTTCCGACTTTACACAACCCATTGAAACTCATCAAGTTAGAATTCAAATCCATCAACACAAACAAACCTTTTCCCCCTCCATGGAACTCATCAATTCAAACACCAAATGAATAGCTTTTTCGCCAACTGAATAGTTTTTCCATAGAGGTCTTTTACCATCACAATTGCCTAAATAACTTTTTCATAGGAGAAAGCATAGAGTCTGAAGAGAGGAACAAATAATAGGCTGAACAGTGGAGGTGAGAAGGAGTTGGGGTTAAGGTTTATTTTTTTGCTTCCTCGGTCTATAAAGAAGGGTCTAATGTGAAAATCTTAAAAGGTTGGTGTTGGAGAAGAGAATAGATTAATGGCGAAAAGGAATTTGAAAAACCTTGGAATAATTACTCAGATGCACGGATTACTCAAAGGTGTTTAATATTTACTTAACGACGTTTAATGTAAATTTAACAGATATGTTTAATTGTTGGAATGAGATAGTATAGGTGGGTTAATTGCATCAATCTAAAGTTTAGGGTAGTTTTTTGAAACACCACCTAAATACAAGGTGGTTTTAGGTAATTTAGCCTATTAATAATAATAACTACGTAACAAAAAAAGGGGAGTATCATTACAACATTCATAGCATGGCACAAAATTTTTAAGTAACTATCCTAATGTTCTAAGTCTCTAATATACGATCAATCTTAACATGTATTACTAACTAGCACTGTAATTTAAACGTATACATAGGAGGTATTACGACCTTACCTAAGTCGGTAGAGCTTCGTTACGAACCGTGGTTAGAGAGAGGTTAGAGAGAGGTGAATGAGCGAGGAGTGAAATAGAAAAAATGGGGTATTTATAGCATTGCACATGAGACGCCCCTTTTGGGCATCACATGTGACGCTCCATTGGGGCGTTTTCTCCATCATGAGAGATGCCTCACTGGAGCGTCACATGTGACGCCCAAAAGGAGTGTCACAGTGTGCAATATATCTGTAAATACTCCCCAAACTGTCATATTTGTGTAATTATTTAATTAAATTGCAATAAATAAATTTTTTTGCCTTGATCTATTCAGTTGTTGTCAAGTTGCATAATCTTAATTGGCTACGCTTATTAAACATGTATCCACCTGACCACCTCATGCACAATTGGTCAACATAGCAAATTATCCAGCTCTCTTTAATAAGCATTAATCACAGTTATAGTGTAGCAAAAATGACTAAATGCACATCCTTTCCATATGCAATTTACTGCATTAATTTGATAATTCTTTTTATTTAGAATTTTTTTTAAAAAAAAAAAAACTTGAATTATAATGGACAAAAGGCCCCTTTTTACCCCGAGAATCTGTCTGAGTTTTTGTTCAGTTAATTTGATTGGATGTAGTCTTGTAGAGAAAGAAAAGAGTAATTTTTTCATATTTTTTTTTTTTGGGGTCTATAAATAGTAAATATTTTGTGTGAGCAAAATTAGCGGGAAAAGGTTCTGTTACCCTGTTTGCCACGCAAAACATGAGTTAAAACTTCACGCCAAGCCCGTGGGATCGTATTCTACCAGTGTACTTTCGCATCAGCTCCTTCATTCTTGAGTAAAAATGGTGGTGGTCCTTATCCATTGCAACCTAATGCCAAAACTTGGATACCAACAACAACTATACTATGCTCTGCAAAACGACACAGTCTTCGCAGCCGACACACAGAAACAAAAAAACATGAAACAAAAAAGAAAGATAGAAAAAGATTCCATCCCCTTACTTACACTTTTTCGTGTTTTTTTCCACACTACACACTACACAGTACACACACACTGCTCTCCTCGATAATGGATTCTCCGCGATTTCTCTCTCTCGTTTTCATCGCTAATCCCCCCTTTTTTTTTTCCTTTTTTTTTTTTTTTTCTCATTTTCGCTGGTTTGAAATTTGAACATTCCTCTGAAGCTACGTTCTCGAGAAAATAATATGACACACCTTCACCTTTCTTTGTAGGTTCAAATTAAGTGTACCCTTTTAGCCTATTAGGCATCTTTTAGAGAAAATAAAAAAAAGTAAGTAAATGTAGTAATCTTTTTCTTTATTTTGAAAATTCAATTTTTTGAATTTTGGTACGAAGCTTGAGCCTGTCGCCTTTTAATGGTTTTATTCTTCAATTTTGGCTCGGCTTGGGAATCACCGAATCAGGGCAACAATGTCGCCGGCGATGACAACCACGGTGCCCGCCGACGACGTCGACGACGGGGTCCAGTACTCGTTAGCCGTGGAATACAACGGACCGCCGCCTGCCTACGATCTTCCCCGGGCGGTGCCGGTAAGCGTAGACGGGATTCCGGTGGCCACGGTGGTTGCGCAGGTGCCTTTCTCCGACGCTCTGTCTTTGCCGGTTGTGCAACCGCTCTCGTCGCCTGAGCTCAAAACGCTTGCCTCCGGGACCGCGGTTTCTCCCACTTCGGTGATTGCCTTTGACCGGAGCAACGACGGCGGTGCCGGTTCCGGGAGAACAACGGTGTCTCCGGCGTCTGTGACGGCCTTTGAAGACGGAGCCGCAGAGAGCAACGGTGGTTGCGAGTTATCGAGCGAGTTGAGTAGCTCGAGTGCGTTGTTGTTAAGGAATTCGAACGGTGAGAAAGAGAGTTTGGATTTCAACGATTTGAGCCAACGAGATTGGGCTTCAACGTTGAGTTCAGATTATCCATCGTCGCAGGTTTCTTCTTTAAAGAACAACGAACCTGAATATGATGTTAAACAAGAACACGTTTTGACTTTCGGTGTGGGAGGTTCAGACGATGAAGAATGCGAACCGGAGGAGACAGGAACCGGACCGGTTAAGAGAGAGGGTAAGAAATTTTCGTGCTACCGTTGCTTAAAGGGGAATAGGTTAACGGAGAAGGAGGTTTGTTTTGTTTGTGGTGCCAAGTATTGTGGGAATTGTGTGCTGAGAGCTATGGGTTCAATGCCTGAAGGTCGTAAATGTGTTAGTTGCATTGGTTACCCAATTGACGAATCTAAAAGGGGGAGGTTGGGGAAATGCTCTCGGATGCTAAAGAGGTTGCTTAATCACTTGGAGGTTCGACAGATAATGAAGGCTGAGAGGTTTTGTGAAGTGAATCAGCTTCCACCTGAATGTGTTTGTGTGAATGGAAAGCCTCTTTCTTTTGAGGAACTTGTTACCTTGCAGAACTGTTCTAACCCTCCGAAGAAGCTAAAGCCAGGAAACTATTGGTATGATAAAGTATCTGGTTTTTGGGGGAAGGTATGTTGTTTATTTATTTGTTTGTTTGTTTTAAATATGAATAATTTTCTCCATGCATTTGAAAGTAAAAGGGGTGCTGATTTTTTTGTTGTTAATTTTACAGGAAGGAGAGAAGCCTTGTAGAATTATTAGTGCCCATATGAATGTTGGAGGTCCCATCAAACCGGATGCTAGCAATGGAAACACGCAGGTTTTCATTAATGGCCGGGAGATAACAAAAGTAGAGCTTCGGATGTTGCAGGTTGAAAATTCTTGTGTATAGAAAAATAAAATAAAAGTTGAAAGGGTCTATCTTAGTAAATAAATTTTGTTTGTTGTTGTTAAAAATTAAATAAAAAATTTGTTGAATGGTTCTTGTTTTGGTTGGGCAGTTGGCAGGAGTTCAGTGTGCTGGTAACCCACATTTTTGGGTTAATGAGGATGGTTCATACCAAGAAGAGGGACAGAAAAATACAAGAGGGTGTATATGGGGAAAGGTAACATTTTTTTAGCTTATTGTCTCTTATATTATTTTGCGCCAATGTTCATTTGCATTATTACACACTCTTTTACGTCACTTGTTAGACTGGAACGAAGCTTGTATGTGCCTTCCTGTCCTTGCCAGTTCCTTCTAAATCTTCAAATTCTTGCGGGTTTCTATCCTCCAATGTGGTTACCAGAACGGTTCCTGACTACCTCGAGCATGGAATAGTTCGGAAGCTCCTCTTAATTGGTTACAGTGGTTCAGGAACAAGCACCATTTTTAAGCAGGTGATTTTTCATTTGATAATTGAGCCTGCTTATTGCGTCATGCTTAGAACTTTCTTTTGGTCAGGAAGATTACATAGGACAAATTATGGCCATAAGCATGTCTTCATCAAAATTATCATTTCTTAAGTCACTTAGAAAACTAACATGGGAAAAGCTCCTGGGAGTAGTCTGAAGTCTAAACATGAATATAAAATTAGTCAGTCATAATATATTGTGGATGCTATGATATTGTCAATCCTTTGTTGTTGTTGCTAAAAGGTAAGAAATCAATGTATTTATAGAATTGTAAATGCTTATGTCAGGCCAAGATTCTTTACAAAAGCACCCCCTTCTCAAAAGAAGAACGTGAGAATATAAAATTTACCATTCAGACCAATGTCTATGCCTATCTTGGCATACTCCTTGAGGGTCGTGAGCGTTTTGAAGAAGAAAGTCTGGGGAATTTAAAGAAAACTCAATTTTCTGTTCTTGACAGCACAGGTATGAGTTCAATTTTCTCCCTTTTATCCCCTTCTCCCACTGAACTTTGCTAATTTTGATTGAATTTGGACTCAGTAGCCAAGCTTTCTTCCTTTTAAAGCAACCCATATGTGGCTGAGTATGCATCAACTGTGCACCATCTAGTTGACACTTGACTAGTTGTTCGTCCAAATGGTTTTCAGCAAGCTTATCCGTGTGTTTAAGGGGTCACTAGGTTTCATACTTCATTGTTTTTTATCCCCTTCCCCTCAAAATGAAGAAACACAGTAAACTGTAAACCCAACTCATTCTTATTGCTTTGAATATAAAATAATTGAATCTTTAAAATAAAAAAATAAAAAAATAAAAAAAATTAATTGAATCTTACCTTGTTTCTTCCAAGTGACCACTATGGAGTGAGCTTTCAAAAAAATGGTCATATATACGCATGCTCAACACTTGTGGGGAATTTGTTCATGGAAATTATTATATCCGAAGGAAAATTACTGTAAAGTTATCTTCTCTTTAAGATATGAAACACATGTTTATGTCTCAATTTTCTGGACCATCCACCTAGAGGGAGAAAGCTTTTGCTGTTGTTGTTGAGTAGATAGAATAGTAGAACTATGAGATAGATGTTATTCTCTTGTGTGTGTGCGCGTGTGTGTTTTACATCAGCTTGATTGCACATTCTGTGCATTTATGTTTTAATCATCATTATTTAGCTTTATTTATTTAAATTTGATAGTTTTAGTTGGTATTGAAGTTAGATATATTTATTATAGGGACTTTAAAGTTATGAATAATAAACTTGTCGAGTTTGTTCATATAGCCGAAAGTGTTCGTTTTTGTAGGTTTTGAATATGTTGATATGCATTCAACCAAAAGGAAAAATTATATTGATATGCAACTAACTGATAGTCACTTAAATAATAGATGACTAGAAATTCCTGTATAGGATTTTCATATATTGTCCATTTGTGCTAAAAGATTGGCTGGTATGATTATGGCACAGGAGCTAGTCCAAAACTTGGCGACAAGACGATTTACTCCATTGGCACAAGACTGAAAGCATTCTCTGATTGGCTGCTGAAAACTATGGTTTCAGGCAAGCTTGATGCTATCTTTCCAGCAGCTACCCGTGAATACACACCATTGATAGAGGAACTGTGGAATGATGCAGCCATTAAGGCCACATATGAAAGAAGAAATGAAATAGAAATGCTACCCACGGTTGCCAGTTATTTCTTAGAGCGGGTATAGGATCAATGTATTGTTGAGTTTATTTATATTAACAGTGTGATCTGTTCACGTACTCTTCTCAACTATAGTGCATATAACATTGACATATTTATTTGTTATTTACTTGCATATAGAAGAAAATGTTAAGAGCAGGGTATATATATATATATATTTTGGTGGGGAGGTGGTAGAAGAATTAAGGTATATATGGTGAATTTTGTGACTACCAATGATAAGGGATCCTCCATTAAGCAGCATAAATAAATTTTTATTGATGATATGTATGAAGTACAGTATGCTAGTAAACAACTAATTTAGTCAAGTTGTATGAACTTCAGGCTGGTGAATTTGTGCTTAGGATCTTCTGATGTGTGGTCATTTTCTTAAAAAATCTGGGTAACAGAAATCTTAACAGAACAACCACTCTTCTCGGAATAATAACCACACATTTTATTATGATTATTTTGAAGTTCCATATAAATACCTGTGTTAATTATGGTAATGGAAATGCCTTTTATTCTATCAAAGGAATTTAGCTTCAAGCAATTAGGGTCTTCTGCTAAATGAACAAACTGATGGAGGGATTAATTTTAACAAGGTGCTTAGGTTAATGCTTGTGAGGATAGGTGCTGCTGCTGGTTCATAGAGTCATACTTTATAAAAGGATCTTTCATCAGGCAAAGGGAGTGAAGTTGTGCTATAGACATTTAGTAGATGCATTTAGCTTGAAGAGTAATAATGTTGAGTCTAAATGAGCTTAGCATATGGTTTTTGCTTTCTCGGCTCATTTATTTGGCCAGAGTTACATTGAGTTTTTAGGTTTCGTTAACAAGCAAAACTCAAACTGCTTTATATCCGTCTGTTAAGCATTGGAATGCTTCGTCTGGATTATTATTGCAGATATTTGTACCATGTTGCATACTAAATTCTTATGTCTTTCCTTCTATTTGTTTCCTCTTGAGAAAGATTGCTAGGTTAGTGGCTTTGATAATCTAACATGTCAATTCTTTGTTTAGGCTATTGATATATTAACGACTGATTATGAGCCCTCGGATTTAGATATCCTCTATGCTGAAGGAGTTACTTCATCCAATGGGCTAGCTTGTGTAGAGTTTTCATTTCCTCAATCAGCTCCTGAGGAAACTATCAACACTGCTGATCTACATGATTCTTTGGTTAGGTAGGTGAAAATATTTGCGCCTATTCTTATATGTCAGAATTGTTCTGGGTAGCATGATTGACCCAATTACTGCATAATTATTTGCTCTTGGGAAATAATAATTTTCCTGAAAATGGCAGGGGTTGTAATGAGTACACCACAACCTGAAAACACCGACAAAATCAAAATGGGAAATAAGTATGCTATCTACTGTAGGGACTGTCTATTTCCACCAGATGTAATGATTTTTTTTATTTTTTTATTTTGTGGGGGGGAGTGGGTGTAATAAAGAAATTTCATTGAGGAAGGAAAGAAAAGTACAAAGATAGAGGAAAAGACATCCTCACGAGAATCAACAAAAGAAACACCTAGAAGCCAAGACATTGAGTCATGTAACAAGGCATGCCTATCTCTCTGCATGTCCAATAAAGAAACACCTCTAAACAGTCCATGAGCAGAACACAACAGACATGCCAAGAAAATAAGCCTATCCCAAATGTTGTCTAGAGACGACAAAGTGCCCTTGAAATTCTAGCATTCCTTTCCGTCCAAAGACACCAAGAACAGCAAAGACAGAGCACTGCAAAAGAATTTTAGCTTGTTATGCAGCCAAAGCCTATAAATTTAACAAGGAGAAAATGAGTCAAGTCCTTAGGGCAGACTCAATTCTCATTTAAGCTCAGATTTTCTCTGTTCTTGGCTGCTGTTATGATGTTTAGCAAACATAGTGGAGGTTCCTTCCGCTGGCATGAATGTGATTTAGCAGTCATATAGTGCATGCACTGGAAATGTGACGATGGTGCTGATTTTCATATATGAGTTTGGGTGAAATGAGGAAATTTATGTACGTAGAAACAGGCCTCACATGGCTGCGTTTAAATACATTATGTTTTGTTAATTTTTTTGGAGAAAAAACCCATTAGCAGAACCGCTATGAAATGTTTCTGATCTGTACGGTGCTTTTTGTTCTCCTTGGCTGCGATGCAGGTATCAACTAATTACAATACATGCAAAAAGGCTAGGAGAAAATTGCAAGTGGCTAGAAATGTTTGAGGATGTTGGAATGGTCATCTTCTGTGTTGCCTTGAGCGACTATGATCAGTTTTCTGTTGACGGAAATGGTTGTCTCACAAACAAGATGATATTGAGCAGGAGATTTTTTGAAACTATAGTTACTCATCCAACTTTTGAGCAAATGGACTTCCTGTTGATATTAAACAAACTAGATGAGTTTGAGGAGAAAACAGAACAAATTCCACTGACTCAGTGTGAGTGGTTCTCTGATTTTCATCCAGTAATTAGCCGTCATGGCATTGGCAGCAACAGCATTAATAATAACCCCTCTTTTGGTCATCTGGCTTCCCATTACATAGCAGTTAAGTTCAAGAGGCTCTATTCCTCTCTTACAGGGCGAAACTTGTATGTGTCCTTGGTGAAGGGTCTGGAACCTGGTAGTGTTGATGCAGCACTTAATTATTCAAAAGAGATTTTAAAGTGGAACGAAGAGAGACCAAACTTTAGCATAAGTGATGACTCGATGTATAATACTGACGCGGGTTCATTCTCTCATTGATTCCTAGTTCAGACAAGATTCTGGTTCATGTACATACATTGTTAACTAGGAGCAGTAATATGGAAGCACATTTTTTCCATAGGCTATCGAGTTGTAATATGCACTAGACACCTGTAGTCTTCACGCTGTTAGGGTATGTTAGCAGATGCCACACAGATCAAGATGTAATGTTCAAATTCATTTTTTCACATGGTAAGTAATATTTTGATGTTCATATTTCTTTTTTTTTTTGGAAACAGAGTGAAAATACAAATTACAGGTTACAAAGACGAGGGCTAGTAATGCCCATAGAGTCTCTAGCTAAAAGAGGACGACATCCTATTGGAGGATCAACAAAAATATGAGTAGAATTCCAATCATAAAATTGGTGGGCAGCAGAAGCTATCCAGTCAGCTAGCGTATTTCCCTCTTTAAGTGTGTGGAAGATGATGATGTTTTTCAGCCAGCAAATCGGCTTTGGACACTGGAACAGAGCATGTGACTCATCAACATCAAAATTACCTTTTATATACACTATGTTAGTTGGAATTATACACCAAACAATTAATTAGTTGGAACTGGTAGTCTATGAATTGAGGTAGAAGCAAGAACTGATTGAGAACAAAAAAATTGCATAATAATAATAATAGATAAAGAAAAAATCTCTCCGTTGTGCTAATAGAATTAATATGTCATGATAATAAATAAATAAAAATTAAAAAGATTATTGAATGAATTTGAATTGGACAAAATGTAAAATGATATTATCTTCCATAATGTTAAGTTAAACTCTAAGTAAGGTATTTTGTTAATATCATTGATGATGTCAAATTTGAATACTTAAGTATGTAGATAATGAGGCAACCAAGTGAAAAGTGATAGCATGTATGTATAGGTTATTGTTTTAGTGTATTGTCTCACATCATGTAAATAGGGCCTAAGCCCATGTATCTTATTATTATAAATATAATCCCTATTAATCACAACTGACACAATTTCTAATTTCAAATTAATACCAGAGCTTACGTTCTAGGGAACTTTGTTTTTACAAATTGTACCCACTACACAGCAATTGTCGTCATCCATTGTCCGATGTCATACTTATAACATTTCTTCCTTGTTGTGGGTCATTCTGATAGCCTCTTATCGTCCAAGCATCCTTTTAGCCATTGTTCTCGGCTGATCCCCACCTTCTGACTATTGTTGCCACTAGAAAATTTTCTAGTGTCCATTCTGATAGATGACCACTTCATCATGACGGACTCAGGCCTGCCCACATAACCGTCCAACTCTAAAGACCAAAAGTCACCGAACGTTCTCACATGTGCCGCTCCTTTCTACGGTGGTCAAAACACATCTGTTAATATTTGGTTTATAGGTCAAGGATACTTGAACCATCTCATGACAAAACTTGATGATATTCTGAAGGACCGACACTCGGAATGGAAGAATGTTTAACAAAAAACAGAGAAGTCATTGAAAACTGTATTACCTCTTGATTGATTAATTGAAAAACTGATTACAATACTTACAAGAACCGTATATATACTCTACCATCAACGAGTAAAAAAGGGATAACAAATTATCTAACTACTTAGATAACAAACTAATGCAGTTAACAGATTTCTGGTAATCTGTTGTGGTTAGTTGGCCATGCATGCAGTGTATCCATCGTGGGCTTTGGAGTTGTTGGGCTTAGCTCATTTGATGGGCTTGTATCAGGTTGTATTAATGTTGATGCCCAGCTCTTTTATATCTTTTGGCAATCCATTAATCTAGTAGCCATTGAGTTTTTTATTCCCTTTGAGACATGCTATAAAGTATAGGAGGAAACCAAAATTGTTATATGAATGATGTCCAACAATTCTACTCGATTATTTCCCGTATGATGGAATTGCGCAAGTCATTAACCACTCGAATGGAAACTTATTTTGGTGAAGTTATTCTTTGATGCATGAGTTATCTACTATGCTACACCCTATTAAGGATCTATTTGAGCACAAGAAGCAACATGAATGCTTCTTTATGGTTATGCCTCTTTCTTATCTTCGACATGAGTTAGATGTCAATCGCTAGTAGATGTTAACCAGTCTAGAACTCCTGCTTTGTCTTAGACATTCTAGCATTTACTGAACATCACAGATGTGCCAAAATCTGTCTCCACTTTTTCAACAATGCTCATGTCAAATTCCACTATTCTTATCTCTCATACTAATGATTATAACGAGAATATTGGATGTGATCATGGCCGTGGATAAAGGTCTCGTTGAAATTATTGTCATAACTTAAGCAATATGGAATAGCATTGCTATAAGAATCACCCTTATATAAGGTCATTTATTGCCAACTTAGCTCAAACTGACACTACATCACACTCTGTTGGATCTGTGACTATCTTAAGTGCAGATTATGAGGCTCTCCACCAACTCAAGGTTGTTTCCCAACCTCATGCTCCAAAAACTAGGAATCATATTGCTTGTTTTTCTCAAATATCTCTTGGGCCCTGGATAATTGACTCTGATGCTATTGATCACCTCTATGGTGATAAGGATATCTCTTAACTATTCTGATAATTTACCCTCTATTACTTTTGCTAATGGCACCAAGGCAGTTGTTTATGGTGTTGGACAAGCTCATCTATATCCTTATATGCCATTAACCTCTATTTTTTTTTTATGTTCCTAGTTGCCCCTTTAATTTAATGGGCTTGGTGTTTGTCATTTTCAATGACATAAGTTATGTCATTTTAGGAGAGAGACAGACACCGAAAATGAAAATCATGGGGAGAGAGAAAGTAGGTGGTTTTTTTTTAATTTAAAATTTAAATAAAAAAATTTATTCTGTGTCTATCTCTCTCTTAAAATGACATAAATTTATGTCATTTAAAATGACAAACACTTTTTCCTTAATTTAATATATGTTAGCCAATTAGCTCGTTCTCTTTCATCCTCTATTATTTTTTCTAAAAAAATTTTACTTGTGTAATATCCGAGTATTTTGGGTTGAGAGAATGGAAACTCCAGACTATTTTTGGCTTGAGAGAATGGATGTAGGCTCGTGTTGCAGCCCAAAGCGATACCCTGAGGCCCAGACGTGTTATTAGAAAGCCCACATATTTACTGGACTACTCACAATGAGTAGTGAAGGCCTTTTTAATAATAAATGTCCTTTATAATTTCTGTTGCTATTTGTTATGAGTAAATGGGAACATATATGTAATCAATGCACTATATAGCCCAAGACGGGTGGAATGGAAAATATAGAAAATTGTTGGAAATATCTCTCTTCCTTTCTCTAAAACTCTTCTCTTCTTCTCATAACTCATCTCTCTTCTGAATTAATGATCCCTACAGCTGGTGCTTTCATTGATCCTCAACCTTCCCTTTAATGGCGGAAAATACTCATTCGCGTGACTTACAGCAACAACTAGACACTCTAGAGCAGCAATTTCGATCTGTCGATCTTGTCAGGGAACTACAATATTTGACTCTACATGAATCCCATTTCAATTTATTGGAATCCCAACAACAAATGCAGGCTTCCCAAGATCGGATTCATCAAGATCAGCAACGCTTGCTCGATTTACAGCAGTCTTCTCCTGATAATCGTGGTTTATTAGGTTCTGGTCCCTCCGGTGGCTCTGCTCCTGGGTGGCCCACCTCGATCTCGCCAAATCAAGCTTGATTTCCCCAGATTTTCATCCGATGATCCAACTACATGGATCATCGCTGCTGAACGGTATTTTACCTTCTATCAAGTACCTTTACCAGATCGTGTTAATTTGGCTGCATTCCACTTAATAGATCCCGCCAATAGCTGGTTCTACGGTTTTGAACAGAACGATTTACTCACTGAATGGAGGCCGTTTTGCATCGCCTTGCACTGCCGTTTTGGTCCCTCCGAATTTGAGGACCCTGTAGGTGCGTTAGTTAAATTACAGCAGTTTGGATCCGTTGTAGACTATCAATCAGCTTTTGAGAAGCTCGTCAGCAAGGTACCAGGTCTTTCAGCCACCCTTTTACGCAGCATATTCATATCGGGGTTGAAACCCCATATTCGTCGGCCTATTCTCACATAACGGCCACATTAATATCACGCGGCTTATTCCCTGGCCCGCATTTATGAAGACCACGCTGCTGATCAAAGACCCACCCGTCCTTGGACTACATTCCCTAAACCTCACCCTAATACTTCCATTTCTCCTACAACCCAAACTCCCACCCCAAATACCAGTCCAATTTCTGCTTTACCAATTCGACGTTTATCCCTGACAGAAATGCAAGTGAAACGTGAAAAAAATTTATGTTATACATGTGACGAAAAGTATTCCTTCGGCCATAAGTGCAAAGGTCGTGCTGCCCTGTTATATATGGAGGGTACTGACGACACTATTGACACTGACCTACCAGAGCTGACTGAGGCTATAGTTCCTGACGAGCCTTCCCCGGAAATCAGTTTCAATGCTCTCTTTGGTAATAGAAGTTCACGCTTTTTCCGTCTTTCCGGCACAATCAAGGGCAAATTATTGCAGGTTTTGATTGATGGGGGTAGTACCCACAATTTCATCACCGAACGTATGGCCACGTTTCTCAATCTAACTTTGCAATTAGTTACTTTCTTCCAGGTACAGGTTGGAAACGGTGACTCCTTGCAGTATGTTGCTTACTGTCCTAATGTCACACTTACTCTCCAATCTCAGGTGGTTTCCACTTCCTTGTTTGTTATGGAACTCAAGGGTGCTAATATCGTATTAGGGATCCAATGGCTGTCTACTTTAGGACCTATCCTCATTGATTATTTGCTGATGACAATGTCTTTCACCTATGAGGGCTCACCTATCGTTCTCCAAGGGGATCTTACTATTGCTCCCAGCCCCTATCTCTAGCCCAATTACAGAAACTAGTGGCCCAGGATTCAGTTTCCTCCTATTTTATGTGTCTCACTAGTAACATTAGCTACCAACCCACAACACCTGCATCCCCGATCCCATTACCACCGCCCATCCAAGCCCTTCTTCACCAATTCCAGGATGTATTCCATGAACCCACCTCCTTACCCCCTGATAGATACACCAACCACGCTATTAACCTGATTTCGTCCTCCAAACCCATACAGGTGAGACCTTACCGGTACCCCCACTTCCAGAAGGCTGAGATTGAAAAGATTGTGGGTGAAATGTTGGAATTTGGTATTATTCAACCTAACCACTCCCCATATAGTTCCCCAGTTCTCTTGGTTCGCAAAAAGGATGACACATGGCGCTTTTGTGTGGACTATCGTGCCCTTAATGCCATTACTGTCCCCGATAAGTTCCCTATCCCAACAATGGATGAACTTCTGGATGAATTACATGGTGCCCGAGTCTTCTCCAAGCTCGATTTGCGATCTGGCTATCACCAGATTCTGATGCAGCCCTGTGACGTCCACAAGACAACATTCTGCACTCATAGTGGACATTTTGAGTTCCTAGTAATGCCCTTTGGGGTGTCTAATGCCCCGTCCACTTTCCAGGCTACTATGAGCCATATTTTCTCACGTTTCTTACGACGATTCGTTGTCATATTTTTTGATGACATACTCGTTTACAGCCCTAACCTCGAGGCTCATGTGGACCACTTGTTGCAAGTACTGTAAACATTACGGCTTCATACATTTTTTTGCTAAGCTTACAAGTGTTCCTTTGCTGTACAGAAAATTCAATTCCTAGGGCACATTATTTCAGCTGAGGGGGTGTCCCCTGACCAGTCTAAGGTTTAAACGGTCCGCGAATGGGCTATTCCTACATCCGACACTGAACTATGGGCTTTTCTTGGCCTCTCCAGATATTATCGTCGTTTCATTAAAGGCTATGCTATGATTGCTGCACCCCTTACATACCTACTGTCCAAAGATGCCTTTCTATGACCACAGCAGCCGATCAGGCCTTTACTGCCCTTAAACACATGCTTACTACTGCTCCAATTTTAGCTTTACCAAATTTTAAACTCCCATTTATCCTAGAAGCTGATGCCTCAGGCGCAGGAGTAGGGGCGGTCCTATTACATGAGGGGCATCCCATTGCGTTTTTTAGTCGCAAATTGTCCAAGCTTATGCAAGCCAAATCTACCTATTTCAGAGAAATGTTCGCCATCATGTCTGCTGTGGCTAAGTGGCGCCAATATTTTCTTGGCACTTCTTTCGTTATTAAGACTGATCATCAGAGCTTACATCACATGATGACTCAAGTGATTCAAACTCCAGATCAACAACAATTTCTTGCGAAATTGTTGGGGTTCAATTTTACGATACAATATAAGTCTGGAAAGTCTAATACGGTGGCTGACGCACTCTCACGTCAGCCAGAGGGGAATTCTTCCCCTGCTCTCACATCCCTCAGCAGTCCCACATCTCAATACAGTTCCATCATACAGTTCGATTTACAACACGACCCCTATGCTAAGCAAATTTTACAGGATTTACAAGCAGATCCTTCACAGAGGCCTTCCTGGACCTTGACTAATGGTTTGCTCTTCCATCGACAGCGGTTGTACATTCCTGCTGCTTCGACGTTGATTCCTCTACTGTTGCTTGAATTCCATTCCTCGAAAATAGGTGGGCATGCTGGCGTCCGTCGCACCCTTCTTCGTGTCGGTGCCAAATTCACCTGGAGAAATATGAAAAGAGACATTCAACAGTTTGTCCAACAATGTGACATTTGCCAGAAGTCCAAACCAGCTAACCACTACCCATATGGCCTCTTACAACCCTTACCCATGATATTTGGTCCGACCTATCCATGGATTTCATTACCTACCTCCCTCCTTCTGCTAGCTTTACAGCCATTTTGGTGGTGGTCGACAGACTCACAAAAGGGGCCCATTTTGTTTCCCTTCCCCCTAAATACTCAGCACCCAAGGTGGCCCAAGTCTTCTGGGATAACATCGGCAAACTCCACGGTCCACCTAAGTCCATTGTCTCTGATAGAGACCCCATTTTTATGAGTGAGTTTTGGCAAACTCTGTTCAAACTCCAGGGTACTGTGTTACACTTCAGCTCCGCCTATCACCTGAAGACGGGAAAACCGAAAGAATAAATAGTGTTTTAGAGCAATACATGCGTTGCTTTGTGTATGACCAACCCTCTGTCTGGCACCGCTACTTGAGCGGGGCAGAATTTCACTACAATATCGCCCATAATCGTTCCACAGGCTTTTCACCGTTCCAGGCAACTTATGGCCGCTCCCCACCGTGCCTTCTGGAATATACCATGTATACTACTTTTTTGGAGGCAGTCGATTCCGACCTCCAGCAGCGCTCCATGCTTCTGACAACATTAAAAAATAATTTAAAAAAAGCTCAAATGTTAATGAAAGCACAGGCAGACCGCAAGCGCAAAGATTTGACCTTTCAAGTGGGAGACCGCGTGCTTCTGCGCCTTCAACCTTTCAGATAGCTGTCTGTTCACCGTCGCTCCTCCAGCACACTCAGTACTCAGTTTGCGGTTCTTTGAACCCTTTGAAGTTTTGGAGAAGATAGGCTCCATGGCTTATCGCCTTCAACTACCCGCATGATCTCGCATTCACCCCGTCTTCCATGTCTCCCTTTTGCGTCCATTTGTACCCACCGGAAACTACCAGATCCACGATTGGCCACTTGATCTGCATCGGCCAACTCCGGTCCATACATCGGCGGCCATTGTTGCTCGACGTGTTGTTTGGAGACAGGGACGGCATATTCCTCAGGCCTTGGTACAATGGCAAGGTCTTCCACCCGAAGCTTCCACCTGGGAAGATGAGTCTTTCATTTCCCTTGACTCCTTTTCAAAGAAGCCTTCTTTTGGTCGACCAGAGGACTCAGCTACAAACGACAGTTCCAAGGAGATTAATGTGAACCACATTGAAGACATTCACCCACTTCTATCGGATAGAGACATTTCCCAGCCCACCGACAGCTCGCCCAATCACACGCGACCATCAGCGATTCTTATTCCTTCACCACCCACTCACATGCTTCCACCTGTTCCCTTATCCCCATCTCTTAAGCTGACCCCAATTGTCCAACCCCAGCACGTGACTCTTGACTCACCTAACCTCGTGGACGAGGTCTCTTTCGATGGAGGGGGGTTGTTGCAGCCCAAATCGATACCCTGAGGCCCAGACGTGTTATTAGGAAGCCCACATATTTACTGGACTACTCACAATGAGTAGTGAAAGCCTTTTTAATAATAAATGTCCTTTATAATTTCTGTTGCTATTATTTATGAGTAAATGGGAACAAATATGTAATCAATGCACTATATAGCCCAAGAGGGGTGGAATGGAAAATATAGAAAATTGCTGGAAATATCTATCTTCCTTTCTCTCACTCTAAAACTCTTCTCTTCTTCTCATAACGCATCTCTCTTATGAATTAATGATCCTTACAGCTCGCTAATCACTACAATTGAGTTTCTCTCTTTGTATCAAACTCAATCCTTATTCTATTTTGTATTTTGTAAATATTATTATAATTATTTTACTTCTTATTATTTCACTAATTTAATTAATAATTTATTTTAATTTTTATAAACCCAACTCAACACTTTCTATAATGCTAATAACTTTCTTCAATTTCATCTTAATACAAGCTATATGTTAATCTATTTCTCATTAAGATTCAGATGTTAGTTTCCTTTTTTATGTCGTGCTCTTATTGATCTTCTTTTCCTATTGCAACATTTAAAGAATATATTAACCTAATTTCCTTTCTCATTTTTTTAGTAGATACTATTTCAATTTTTTTATCAAATATTTTCATTTCTTGTCTTATTAATTTTTTTATAACTATAATTGTACCTTAACATTCTCATTTTTGTTACTCATTTTATGCTCATATTGTTCATCAACATTAGCTTTGTATAATATTGCCGTGTTATTACTATTTTATAAAACTTTCCTTTTAACCATAGAGAGATTTTGCGATCATACAAATTTCCCAACTAATTTAGGATAAATATATTGTTGATGTTGACAAATATCTCGGTGCAATGTACTATTTTCATCCAGTAACATGCGATAATTATATTGCTCACATCTAAAATACTTTTTCTTAGCATACACAATATAAATAATTAATCACAATAACTTGTCCGCATATTTAATATTACTTTTGATCCAATAACATGTCCTAATATATTGAGGGAATCGTGATCTCCACCTCTTATCTAGCCAAACTTAGAGCCTGTTTGGATCCTCTTATTTCGTAAAGTAGTTTTCTTGTTTTAAGAATAAAAAACAAAAAAAACTTGTTTGTTGATTAGTGTTTTGTAAAAGTAATTCTAAAAACAAGAAGCTGTTCCCCCGCACTCCGGATTAGTATCATAGCCGGCTCAAAGAGTCGAAGCTTGTGGGGATACCGGAGGGAGCCAACTCGTCTCAAAGAGATAATTAGGGTTGAGTAACTCCAAAAAAAAAAAAATTCTGAAAACAATATCTGATTTTTAGTTTTTAAAACCAAATTTACAGAACACCCTTATCATGTTTTGATTGTGTTTCAAGCTTTTAATCTCAAAACAACAAAAACACGGCTTCATTAATGACATGATTGTAATAATCTGAAAATAAAAAAAGTAAAAGTTAATAACTTAATATCGTGCCACCTCATATAGATCCCAATTTCAAGCTCCTGTAGCTGCACGATATGTTCTTTTGCTTTTTGGTCTTTGACGTGATTGATAATTTTTTTCTTCTGTTTTTATACTTTAAAACCACATTTTGGAAACAAATTTACCAAATAATTATTTTTTGTTTTTTAACTTTTAAAACTATTTTCAAAATAATGTTATCAAATGGATTTTTTTCATTTTTTATTCTACAAAATAGTTTTTAAAAATTACTTTATAAAACAATTTTAAGAAAAAAAACTCAAAACGCAATCAAACTAAGCTCTTATACTCCACAAATTTAATATTAGCTTGACTCACAATAAATTCCTTAGACTTTATTTCTCCATCATTCTAATTTAATGTCAAACAAGTCTTGGTTGCATCATTGTGAATAAAGGTGTAAACAGGCTAGGTTAGGTTAGACTTTGACTTAAATAGACCAAGTCTGTATAAAAAATATTGGGTCTAACCTGGCCTGTTAGCCTGTGTAGGCCCCAAATTACAAGTGTGGTCTGACCTGTATTTAAAATAAAAGCTTTGGCCTAAGCCAGTTAACCTGTTTAAGCCTATTAAACATTGTAAAAGAATAACTAAAATAATAGGAAAAAAAGTGTGTCATTTTAAATGGCACATCTTAGATCTTTTCAGTTTTCACTCTCACAAAGAAGTGAGACCCACGTCTTTAAAACTTTTCCCCCCCACTCTCTCTTCCATGATTTGTCTCTTTCTTTCACTTAAAATAGCACAACTTTATGTACATTAAAATGATACATATTTTTTCCAAAATAATATTACTTTATTATTCAAAATTATTGAAATAATAATTTTATTTATTTTCTTTAAATAAATAATATGATATAGGCCGGCTATAGGCTTATAGGCCCGACATGTATAAAAAAGCATATGACCTGTTTTGTAAATAGGTTTATTTAAAAGTCCAGGCCTATTCTATTTTACTATTTGTAATAGGCCAAGCCTGGCCTAATATAGGCGAGGCCGTAGGCCCTTATAGGCCGTCCTAGCCCATTTACATCCCTAATTGTGAATATCTATAGTTACTTAGTTAGTATTCACACTATAAACAATTAATTATATTAAATGACTAAAATTTTTATAAATCGAAATATAATTAGTACCCTAAAATCTTTTATATTAAATATTTAATAATTTCTTAATACATTTACATCACTTAAAAATAAAATCCTTTTCAAATAAAATAACATTAACAATTTTGATACATACTGCATTTGGTTTGTTTTAGTTTTAGTTTTTAATTAAGGAAAAAATGTGTATCATTTTAAAGGATGTAACGTTGTGTTATTTTAAGTGAGAGAAAAAGATAGATAAAAGAGAAGAGAGAGTTGACAAAAAAATATAAAGATGTGGGTCCACCTCTTTGTGAGAGTAAAATGACATAACTTGTGTCATTTAAAAGGACAAATATTTTTCCCTTTAATTAAATATTAGCTTATGCGACATTGTCATTTTATACCAATGTAAGTTATATTATCAATTTTGATTGTTTATCTTACTTATATTTAACAGCTGTAATTTATTAGTTTTATAAGATATTAGATGCAAGTAAATAAATGATTAAGAATCCATTTGAGTAAAAAAAATTTCCCTCCAAAAACTATTTTTTTTTAAAAGTCATTCTCATTACACTTGAGTGTATGTATGTCTACCATTAAAAGTAGAAGTCACAACAAAAGTAAAAAAACAAATTGCTTTTTTTCTCAAAACTAAAATTTATGCTTTCTAAAAAAGCAGAAGTCAAAGTTAAATATATTTTTTAAAATTCAAATTTGTCACCTCAATCCAACTAATTTAACCTCCATCGGGGTCACCACAGTCACTGTCATCATTGTTGCCACCACTACCACAACCCTAATGAATCTCATCTTCATTCTTGTTAGCACCACTACCGCCACGACCACCGTCACCACTACCAAATCTTTCTCCCATGATTTATTTTTATGTCTCTTTTAATAATTTTATATATAATTTTTTTTTTGATTTTAACATTTAAATCATGTATTTAGTTAAAAGGTTCATTTTTTCTACAGTCAATGTAGATAACTTATCTACATTGAGTCCAAAACGACGTCGTTTTGAGGCAGAAATCAAGGTATTTTTGTAATTATAATTTATTTCAGGGTCATAACAGTTTTTTTCATCATGACTTTTTAATTTTTCAACCCAAAACGACGTCGTTTTGGGAGCGAATGTAGATAACTTATCTAAATTCACTTTAGAAACATTAAAGCCTTGGTTAAAAGTGTTTTTGATATATTATATCCAAGAGTAAATACCCTTTTTGGTCCTCAGCAAATTTTACGATGCCCGATTTAGTCCCTAGCAAATAAAAAGGCCCATTGTGGTCCCTAAAAAATTCAAAATGGATCAATTTAGTTGAAATCGTGGCCCCTCACAATTTCAAAAAAGGCCCATGTTAGTCCTCAAAAGGACTAAAATTGGTTCATTTTGTATTTCTTAGGGACCACGATAGGCCTTTTTATTTGCTAGGGACTAAAACGGGCATCGTAAAATTTGCTGAGGACCAAAAAGTGTATTTACTCTATATCCAAATGCAAAACAACTTTAACTTTTTTTAAAAAAAAAATCTAAAATAAATAAGGCAAAAATTTTTTTTTAAAAAAAAAAACCAATAAAATAATACTTCTTATTTTTACTTTAAGAACCTTCCTCGGTATCATTTTTTTTTATATTTGAAATTTTATTAAAAAAAAAATCTTATTTTCACGGAATAGATAGATAATCCTCGGGACAAGGCATTGCGATTTGGCATTCCTTTTGTTTTGTTGTTTTTAATGTACAAAAACAAATAAGAAATAAAATAAAATAAAAATCATTTCTTACTTGCGTTCTCATGGAAATAAAGTACTTGCCATGGGTTTTTATGTTTTGAGCAAAAACCCTCTTCCTCCGCCCTGAAACACCAACCATGCGGCGTTTATTCAGTCTCGGCGGCGTCACTCGCCGCAACTACATCCTCTGCCGCCAATACAAAGCGGCAAAGGCAGCAAAGGCGCCGTCACCGGCGACTCCTCCAAAAGCTCCAAAGAAGCCACAAAAGTTCAGCTTCCACGGGATGACATGGGAGGACCCTTACAGCTGGATGTCGAAGCTAAACGACAACGTTTCAATGCGTCACATGGACGTGTACATGGAGCAAGAAGAGAAGTACACAGAGGCAGTCATGTTCGATTCAGAGCGCCTCCTCAATAAGCTCCAATTGGAAATGGCCTCACGAATGCCCTTCGAGCTTTCCACTCCTCCCCTTCGCTGGGGCCCATGGTTATTAACCTTTTTCTCTTCTTTGTAAAGGGAAATTGTTTTGCAAAAAACTTGTTAGCTTGTGTTCACAATGTGACTTGGTGTTTTTGTATTGTATTGTATTGTATTGTATTGTAGGTTGTATTATCGACGTGTTGAAGAAGGAAAACAATACCCTGTGCTCTGCAGAAGATTGGCCAGCTTGCACGATGATTTCATTTCACATAAGTATCCTTCTGCTGGATTTGATTTTACTACGGGGAAGAGAATTGAGCAGAAGCTGGTTGACTATAATCAAGAAGCAGAGAGATTTGGAGGTTAATGCAATTCCTTTCTCATTTAATTTTGTTTATAGTTATTATTATTATTGATTGATTGATTTATTGATTAATGAGTCAAATGATATTGAAGAGTGGTTTAAGTTTAGTGCTTGTACTGGGGAGAAAGAGAAGCTATTGCAAGTAGATGGAGTTGTTGGGGAATGCTAAAAATTGTTTTCCCCAAACTTTTTGTAGGTTATTCTTATGAAGAACTGTCTGAGGTTTCCCCGAACCACCAGTTTCTTGCGTACACTATGTATGATAAGGACAATGACTACTTTAAGTTGTCTGTGAGAAATTTGAATTCAGGTTCTTTGTGTAGCAAGCCTCAGGCAGATCGAGTTTCAAACTTGGCATGGGCCAAAGATGGGCAGGCATTGCTTTATGTTGTAACGGATCAGAAAAATAGGCCACACCGGTGGGTAAACTGTGGGTTTTATTGATCTATTGGTGCCCTTTTAGAAGCAAAAGAGCCCAGTAGTTTATTTTTTGCTTATGATTATTAGTATTGAAATCCATGTAATCTTCCTTGATCTCATCCTTTCACTTATCAATGCAGGATATACTACAGTCTGATTGGATCAACTGACGAAGATGTTTTGCTTTTGGAAGAATTAGATGAAAATGTTCACATCAAAATAAGACACACAAAAGACTTTCAATTTGTGACTGTAAATACATTCTCTACCACATCATCAAAGGTAAAAGATCTACTCTATAAAACTCTGTCATGTAAAGATCCTTCATATTGTATAATGATAGTAACCTTTTTTTAGGTCTTTCTAATAAATGCAGCTGATCCATTATCTGGCTTGAAACTAGTTTGGGAATGCGATGCACTAGCTCACTGCGTAATTGAACATCACCAAGGTTACCTTTATTTATTTACAGATGCTCCCAAATATGGGCAGTCGGTTGATTATCATTATCTTCTTCGTAGTCCAGATGATGCTCCTTCAATTCCAAGAAAATGGGAGGTAGTTTGGAGCATCACCTTTTTATTCCCTATAGTTTCATTTTTTTAACTCTTTTACATCATATGCAAAAACATGTGTTTACTTGAGACAGTGAGATATGTTGTCATTCCAATTACTTGTTTTTATGCTCTCTCAGTTTACTGGCCTGTGACAGTCAGCTTTATCTTACATGTTGTATTGTGCCTCATAAACTGCAGGAGGTATTTGTCGATGACCCAGATTTGATTGTTGAGGATATTGATTTTAGTGATAAATACTTAGCACTCATTGTAAGAGAAGGCCAAAATTTTAAACTTTGTTCAGTTAGACTGCCATTGCCCTTTGGGAAGGTAACAAAAGAGAATTTACTGTATTATGTTCTTACAGATAAACTCTTGATTTAATCATGTTTTATCTTGTCATTGAATCATTACTGTAGGGGGCAGTTAAGCTGAGGAAGCTGGAACTACAGTACTTGTCTCTTCCACAACATGTTTGTCAAATATCACCTGGACCAAATTATGACTTTTTCTCATCAGTCATGCGATTTATAATATCATCACCTGTGGTATGTGAATGATCGCTTCTACTTTTTTTGTTAATTTCTGAAGATGATTTTTTTTGTGTTTCTGTGAACATCTGTTTACCTTCATATCATATCAACTGTGAATGACCATTCACCAGCCCCATTAAATATGGAACCAAGGAAATTTTGAGAAGATGAAAAGGAAACAGTGTTTTGAAATATATTCTTTTTGATCATTTGTTTGATTTAGCTCAAGGATTATGTTGCAAGATGGATTTCAAAATAGAACTTTAACAAACACTTAGATTTAGAGACAATGTTCTTTATCTTTAGTTCCAGATCAATTTGAGCTTCCAAACAAAAAACCTTCATGATATATTTTTCCTGTATGGCTGGCATAGTTGATTTGGCTTTCCAAGTTTTCTCTGCTTATTATTTTTCTCCTTGTTAGTTGTTTCTATTTTTAGTGTGCTCATTGTTGCTTCTATATGTCTCTAGACATGAATATGAGATACTTCCTTTGGTACATTTGGTCTTGAGAGGTCATTTTTTGTTCAATCTCAACTTGGAAGAAAGATCCCATCACCAAATCCCAAGATGTGTTCACTATAAGTTTCTTGCAGATGCCTGATGCTATGGTTGATTATGACCTGGCAACTGGTAATTGGAACATCATTCAGCAGCAAAATATGCTTCATGACAGAACGCGGATATTGTATGGTACAAATTCTGCAAGTATTACCATGGACTCCTCGAATTCTAAATGCTCGAGTCCTATGAACACCAACTTGGAAGATGACCACTTATGGAATGACCTGTCTGAGTTTTATGCATGTGAACAATTTGATGTCCCTTCATTTGATGGGGTTTTGATTCCTTTGACTGTTGTTTTTTCACGTAACAATAAGCCAGAGGATAAAAAACCTGGGATATTGCATGGACATGGAGCTTATGGTGAGTTACTTGATAAACGGTGGCGCAGTGAATTAAAAAGCCTCCTGGATCGTGGTTGGGTCATTGCCTATGCTGATGTTAGGTAGGCTTCACATTATTTGGTATCTATGTAATCAATGCATATTCATATGGATATTCTTCTATTGATGTATTTATGAATATAATTTCTTATTTGTTTCTAATTTACTGCAAATTGTGCAAATAAATTTACATCTTCTCTGATCTCTTACCTAACGTAGATTGGGTTTCCTGTTTCAGAGGTGGAGGTGGTCGTGGTAAGAAATGGCATCATGATGGGAGATGTACAAAGAAACATAATTCAATCAATGATTATATCTCTTGTGCCAAGTTCCTAATTGACAATAATATTGTGCATGAAAACAAATTGGCTGGTTGGGGATATAGTGCTGGAGGACTTTTGGTTGCTTCAGCCATTAATCGCTCTCCAGATTTATTCCGTGCTGTTGTCTTGAAGGTTTCCATGAATATGTCCCTGCTTTTGGTTTTTTCATATCTTAGGCTCTGTTTTAAATGCGTTGGCACAAATAATGAGATAGTCAGACTTCCTTCTTTTGTATGGTTTCTGCTGTAGGTTCCTTTTCTGGATCCAACCAACACTCTTCTGTATCCCATCTTACCACTTACTGCTGTTGATTATGAAGAATTTGGCTACCCGTGGGACCTTGATGATTTTCTTGCAATTCGAGAATATTCTCCATATGACAATATTCAAAAGGATGTTCTTTATCCAGCTGTATTAGTAACTTCATCTTTCAATACACGGTAAGTTTCTGATGCCTCTGTGTATCTTCCTGCCATGGTTTCCTACATGCTTGATTCGTGCAGTAGTAGTAAGAATGAAAGCGCTTGTGATAAAAGTGGCAACCAATTTACAGACACTTCAAAACCGTTGCTGAGCTGGTATTAGATGCGTATCCATGTTTGATACTTAGATACTTGTTGGACAGTTTTTTACTTTTATTTTTCGAATTTTTACACTAATATGAGCGTGATATATAAGAATTGGATACCTACATTACAATGACTGAGAGTGACTTTAGAAACATTTATTTCTGTGTCTTTAGGATTTGTGGTATGACTGACTCTGTAGTATTGCTTAAACACATGTGCTTGTATCTGTGCTTCCTGCGTAGCAACAAAGTAACTTAAAAATATTTTCTTTATTTCATATTTCTCTTTTGCTTCGAATTTAATTATGCTTGTTTGAGGTTCCTTTGCTGGATTAGTTTAGAAATTGGCGCTCATTTTTAAGATTTGTATGTGTGGGTCTGGGAATATCAAATGCTGAGTTTCCCTCAATCTTTTTTTGCTTTTTATTTGGGTTCATTGACCACGAACTTTAGCTTGGAATAAAGGTGATGTAGATGTTGATATTGAACTGCTTTATTGGCATTGCTCTAGTGGATTTGCTATCACTTATTCGAATGAAAATTGCTGTATGCATAGAGAACATTGTGCTTTCTGGTTGCTATTATGTGGATATCTCTATTTTAAACATTGATTTTATCAAGGTATATGACGTACAAAATGAGGTATGTCTTGCTTTCTGTGGAGTTAAATTTAAGTGGTTGTAGAACGTGCCTGAGTTGTCCATGAAGTGCTTTCCTCTGCAAATATGCGATGAGAAGTTTCGCCATTTTAAACTTTAGATTGAATTTGGGTATATGCTCTTGTTAGATGCCTTTGTAAACCTTTGGTTTCATGCATTACAGACTGTTAAGCCTCTTGACATGTTTACAAAAACATACGCCGTAAAGTAACACTTGGGGCATTTTAGCAGTTGTGAGGGAAAGGGAAGGGAGTAATCAACGGAAAAAGAAAGGGGAGGAAGAGAATGAGGTAGAGGTTAAATATTTGGCGATTAAGTGAAAGTCACAATTTCCTCTCCTCCCCTCTGTTATCCAGCATCCAAATATACCCTAAGCTGCGTATCGCCTTCCAAAGATATTTATCTGTACATTATGTGAATAGTAAACAAATCAGACTCACAGTTCATACTGTACTAATGATCTTAGTGTTTTTTTTTTTTTTTTTCGTGGCTCAGATTTGGGGTATGGGAAGCAGCAAAATGGGTCGCACGAGTTCGTGATCTTACAATTTATGACCCAAAAAGGCCAATATTGCTGAATTTGTCCACAGATATAGTGGAGGAAAACCGTTATTTGCAGTGCAAGGAATCGGCTTTAGAGGCTGCATTTCTAATTAAGATGATGGAATCTTAGATTTTCCTACTGATCTTTTTCTCAAATCTCTGAAATGTAGTTGGCAGTATGCTAAAACAGCCAACGGAATTGACACGAGGGCCTTTGCCGGTTTATCATGCATGTGTAAGACCTTAGGCGCTTTCTGAAAGAATTTGAAGTTCATTATATGTAATGTCACAAATATGCCCTTATTGTTTAATAAAGAACATGTTATAATTTTGGTCTTAATGATAATGACATCCATTTTTTTTAATAATCTTATAATGGCTTTTTCAGATTAGGTATCGTGTAGGACCTGATTTTTTTCCTACGTTGGACAGAAGTGTGGCCACACCCACGATCAACAATCAATTATGTTTTCAACAGATTTTGTAAAATCTTACAGCTGATTTTGTAATAGCATATAAAATATTATCTTTAAATAGACTGCCTCTCAAATCTACTCGAAATATATCATAAATCAGCTGATATTGCAATGCCACACATATAGCAAATACATTTTATTGTAACAACTAAAGTCGTGATTTTGATAAAACGACCTTTGCTGGGGGAGAGGTAAAGAGTAGATTTCTCATCTTAAAAATTCATGACTTAGTTATGTGAAAATTTTATATTTATTTTTCTCTTTACATTAGGTCTAATTATTATTAATAAAAAAATAGACATAAAATTTTACATATCCTCTTTTATGAATTTTTAACATGAGTTGTGTCGTGACGCCAAAAGCCAGGCATACAGTTTTTCTTTCTCTACATGTTCTGTACTTTTCATTTAAAAAATGCATTTTCCATTCATCTACTTTTACCACACAAGTCACATCACATTCATTACCTTCCTTTTCATCACGTCTCATTGCATACCCAATTCAACTATTTGATTTTTTATCCTATGGCGAAGCTGAGCTCAGTGATTTGTCAACTGCTGAATGGAAAAACAGCATTATAAAATCCTCTATAATAGTGTTCCTTTATGAAACAAAACTTAGTGGGTGAGGCCAACTATGATTATTACTCCTTATACAAAGATATATAATTGTTCAACGTCAGATGCTTCGCGTTGATAGAAGTGCCAAGCAGTGGGGTAGTAGGTGAAATATATTACTAATTAATTATCAAACTGAATTAATAATTTATTTATAATTTTATTGCTTACCTTTTTGATTAATTTAAGTACTTTAATAAAGTAATGTAATTAACAACTTATCTAATTAAACACGTCAGTTTAGAGGTATTAAACCTTTCGAGGGTAGCATAGAATCCCCCGAGCAAAACCAACTAGCATTTCCTACCATTATATTTTACCGGTAAAACGGATTTGGCTTGGCTGGCTCAGGCAGAACGAGTTGAGTTTTATAACTCATTTTTTAAAGTGGAGTTAGATGAGATAACTTGTTTTTTTTGGCTGATATGGCAGAAAAAGTTGGACGAGAAAGATCAGTGTAAAATAGTTTAAGATCCACTTTGTCACCTCTAATTATACTCTATGTATCATGGACACTACAAATTTTTTGAATTGTCGTGTCTGACATATCTCGATACTCTCTAACACGCTCTGACATATATAATATTAAAAGTTTCAATACATATCATGAAAAAATTAATTGATATTTTACAAAACTGATATAATAAAATTAAAAATGAATACCGAATAAATTTCACTAAAGTATACAAAAAAATTTCAATTTGAAAATATAATAGTAGATATTTACATCTTATATTTCTTTGCAAAAATAATGGATATTATAAATTTCATTTTATTTTTTGTTAAATTATTAAATATTAAATATAATATATATTACATAAATTAAAAATATTATTTAATATCGAAATATATTCTAACATATCAAAATTTATCAGAGTATAATAACATATCCCATGTCGATGCAAGATAGATTATCGTCACTGCGACTGGTGTTAAGAATTTACATTCAATACAACGCAATTTGACAATCTCTTCCCTCTTTGCAATCTGCTCCAGGGTGCCGTAACGATTATCAAGCAAAAAGCACGTAAGGTCGTGTTTGGTGTGACGTATAAAGCATGATAGTATAAGCTTATATTATACGTTATGATATTTTCAGTTATTTGGTATTACCATTGTATAGTATAAGTTTATACAGCATAATTCCTTAATACATCAAAACGATGTATAACTTAATCCGGCCTAAGGGTGAGGAATAAGGCCTGACAAGAGATTGATGTATTAACATCGTTGACCAATGTAATTCTCAAAAATTAATATATATTTTAATATTAATCTATTAAAATAAAAATTAATTTTTCAATATATTAATTTTTAAAATATTAAATATTTTTATCTTTATAAAAATTAATTTATATTTTGAACACACTGATCAATAAATTTTTATAAAAATTAATATCATATGACATTTTTTGAAGAATTATATAAATTCTTTATTAAAGGATATTTTTATTAAAAATATTTATTTTTATCATATATAGTATTATACAGTGCATTACCAAATACTAGATGATATTATATTATACAATATATTATTTTATATAATATCGTGCCAAACGCTAGATAATATTAAAATTCAATCAGGTCTTATACAATCAGACCTTATACTATCAGGTCTTATACTATCAGACCTTATACTATCAGACCTTATCCTATACTATGCCCTATCCTATACTATGCCCCAAACATGCCCTAAATGTTTGGTGCAAGTGAACAACAATGCAAGTATAAGTAGTAGGAACATAAGAAAAATAAACAAGTAAAACCCAGATTTCAAAATAAGCACATATTTTAATCAGTTTGTCGTTTCTTGTTATTTCACTTGTTCTTAAAAGTAGGACCATTCTTGATTGATAGCCTTGACAAATCCTCCAAGGTAAGAAAAAGAGAGAGTAAAACAACGTTTCAAGAGATTGAGGACTGTTATCTTTGAGTATTTGATTTTGTTCACCTCAGTCAAATACTCAAGTTCAACTTTAAGTAAAAATTTAGTAACAAATTCAAGCCAACAAAGAAAGCAGCCATTGGCTGGTCCGGTAAATTATAGCATGACATGAACACTACCTTTTTACAAAAGTTGGAAATCCTTTCGTATAAAACAGAAGCAAAGTATTTTATCAGCAGAAATTCTACCCATAAAATCTTGCTTCAAAGTACACCATCGCTTCCCAATATGTAACAAATCTCTAAAGCCAACTCTACAAGAAGCTCAAAAAGAAAAAGAAAATATAAAAGGAAAATGAAAAATGTAAGCAACAAGAAACATGAATTAACAAATCCACCCACTTGTTTGGCTTTGATGCAGAGATAACTATTAGGCTATCTAGCAACATATAAATGATCACCAATCCAATCTTCCTGTTGCTTTAGACTGGTTCCCCTTGGCAACTTCTCACAAATAATCTTTCATTTTCAGTTTCCAAAATTGAATAGAGTCACTGACAACACCTGTCATCTCATGTCTCAGTACCTTCTTGAACAGTAGGAAGACCACCTTCTCTGATAAATGTTGGGTTAAGAAACTTGGCCACAAAAGCCCACAATTTATACACATCCTCAAAATTAGTCAGAAAGCTTAGTGAAGCTGTGACAACTTCAAGCCTTACAAAGCTACCTTTTCCATCACGCCTACCATTCTCCATTGGCCTGCAAAGAGAAGTGTCTTCAAGATTCAGAGCTCCACGATGCTGTCTTGAGCTATCAAGAATCTGTATATGACTAAGAAAACCAATACCAAGAGAGATTCCTTCCTTCTCAGCCAGCTTTTGAACAATCTCCGGATTGATCAGCCCCCTACTTCTGTCCCTGACATTGAAAGCCACAGCTGCACCTCTTTCATACTTTATTTTTGGACCATAGATTTGGACAAGATTTACTTTTTCATTCCGATCAGAAACAGGTAACTTCAGTTGCAGTAACAAAGTAACAAGCCAATTTATCAAAAACCGAAGTCTAAGTGTAGTTTTATTGAGACCAAGCATATCAACATGATCGATATGCCGACAAATTATCTCTGGTTCCCTCCGGCCCCAATCCTGTCCATCACCATATTCTCCGTCACTTGCGACTTCATCATCATCTAAGCTAGTTGCAGATATGTCCCCCGGCTCCAGGGTCTGGCTTAGGTACTCTTTACTATTATCTTCCATGCTGAATGACACTCTTCTATCCCTGCTGTTGTGTTCATTCTCTTCCAAACCGAAAATCCTACCACCACTATATCGATTCCCTTCTCTCCTACCCAACAACCTAAATTCACCTTCAGTTTCCCTTCTTATGGCGCTTTCTTTAACATCAGGACATATTTCAGAGGTGGAGCCATTCTCCAAGCTTTTATGCTGAGCAAGAGAAGTTGAATTATTGGGCCAAGATCCTTTCATAGCAACAGATCCATTATGAACTGCTTCGCTGGTTTCAGGTTCTTCCACGATCTCATTGACATGCAGATGATCTGATCCGTTGCCATTTACTGAATAATGATTAACTTCGTCAACATGCTCTTCTTCAGGGACCTCTTTGACACGGTCTAGTTCCTGCGACATTAGGACAGCAGCATCAAACGACAACACATGGCGGTCATCATGAGGACCTGGGATTACCTCTCTGTCATCATACATAGGGCTGCCATACATCTTGGAAGTTGGTTTTGGAGAATGTTGCTTCTGGTTCCTCCTCCCATTGAACCAGAAGGGTGGTAAGGGAGAAGCTATCTTCTGTTTATTTGATTGACCTACATTGTCAGACCCCAATGGACTCTGACCCAAATCAATCCAATATGAGTTGTCTGATGACTCATCCTCGCTGAAGACAGGGCTCTTTATCACCTCTCCAACAGATATACTCTCAGTCTCCTCAAATATAGTGCTAGTTCCATCTCTTTCAGAGCTGTCTTGATCCATTTCAGTCTCGAATACATCTCTGACCTGTGCAGACGTGAATGCACCAGAAAAGGCAGGTAACTGTAATCCCTGACGAGTTTCAGAAGCCTTATCACCAGCCCCAGTGACTTCATCATCGTCTTCAATCCCAGCCAATTTATCGAAACCATCTACAGAATCACTCAAATACATTGGAAACTCGGGGGTAATCTTCACCATTCCAGATCCAGTACTCCCAGACTGATTTTGAAGGCTTGCAATAACTGATTTCTTGATCAGAAGACAACCAAAACCTGTGGGATCATACCCAAACACCCTGTAAAATGATGTAATTATAAAATCAGGCCGGAATAGGGACAAACCAAGCGAATCCATGTCCTTGGGGCCCAGTGATCCAGCATCGAGCAAGACATGCCAGTTGTTCTGCTGTGCGAGGGCCATCCACTGGTATGAATACTTAGCTCCAGTTACTCTAGACTGAACTGGGAACACAAAAAGACCAGTAGCTGAATCCTTCTTCCGCTTCTTCTTGTTGGAAATCTGTTTTCTCAAATCAGTAGAGCAGAGTTTGAGGGTTGGCCATTTAAACCATGCACTGTACACTTTGGCACCTTTCTCCCTAGCACTTTGAGCCATCCAAGCAACAGACTGGCTCTCATGGTCGAACATGGTCAACAATTTTTTGTTTGTATGGAAAGGGTATGACTCAGCCAGCAATTTAAAAGCAGATCCTCTACTGACAGTAAAAACAAGGCCATATTCATTCTCAGGAATATTCAGATAGTCCATAATTCTAGTCTTTATATCATGCTCCACAGTTCCTTTCTCAGCACCACCATAAAGTGCATGGTTATTCAAATTTGCAGTTATCTCAGACAAGCTAAATGTAGAAGACTCCCAATAATGAATGGTCTGAACAAAAGAGAAGAGTCCAAATCCACAGTAATCAAGGCATACCTTTGGTGACAAATGTGAATATTCATCAGACCTCAACTGATCAACCTTCTCTGAGGCCAGGTACTTGGGGTACATAGTGAGGAACATCGAAAATGCTTCTTGGAGGCTGGGAATTGCTTCCTCAGACTCGAATATGCACTCGGCTGCAAGGGCGGTAGCGCGAAGGAACTCGCGCTGGGTGTGCAGCCTGGCCAGCGATCGGGATCTCCCAAGGCTCTCATCCTGGTTGCCAACAGGGTCAGGCTCTATGTCTTGAGATTTGGAGAGTGACCCATCTTCAGAAGCTTCTTCAAGAGCTTCCCTTAGCTTGTTTTCTTGCAGCTTCCGGAGCATTGATGGGTTTCTCCTTAACTCAACCGTGGAATCATCTTTCTTCCTGCTCTTTTTGTCCATGATCAGAGCAGCACAGTGGGAAATGGGCTTCCACAGTGAGAGATGCATGATAGCTTCCTTCTCTCCTTACACAAAGCAATCTGTGATGATAACCAGAAAGGAAGCTTTATTGTGTTACTGGAAACAACACAAACCAGAGGGATTAGCCCATCAATCTATAACAAATTGAGCTTCAACCAAAAGCCAAAAATGCTAGGAGATCAGAAACCTAGAATCTTAAAGACAACAACTCTGTATTTCCCCAACGATCCAATTCATGAAAGAAGAGATTTTGGAGAGAAAAACAGACAACTCAGCTCACCATGTCATGTGAAAACCAAGAAAGACAGTATTTTTTTTTTCTTTTCTGCAGAACCCAGAACAGGTTTCAATACCCAATTTCTCAGAAAAGGAAAGACAGAGATAACAGATGGAAAGAAACCCCAAGGAGAGAGAAAAGTCAAAAGCTCACACTCTTCAAACCCTAGCACCCAGATCCCAAAATTTGCAACGTAACTCGCAGCAACGAGAAACTCAACAAATAAAATTAAAAAGAAGGAATGGGTTTCAAGAAGAATCAAACAACAAGAAATAGAAACCCTGAACCTCGATCAGTAGCCAGACACACTCCGCAAAAGAACTGAATAGCCATCAAAAGTGAAGAAAGACCCTCTCTTTCTCTCTCTATCTCTCTCTCTCTCTCTCTATCTCTCTCTCTCTCAATCTATCTCCCTCTTCAGTTCACTGCAGCATAATTAAAGCAGAGCGCCCCACATCAAATTCTCTTTTTACCAAGAGAGTCAAAAAGAAGAAGAGAAAAGAAAAAGGAGAGAAATTTCAATTCAAAGTAACCCTCCTCAATCTTTCAGCTCTTAAAACATCCAAGGAGAAGGGACATTGACTCTCACACAAACCAAATTTGTCAGTGATATTAAAATCAATTTTTTATTTAATGAATTGAGGTTCCCTTGTCTATGTTGGAAGGTGGGACCCACTAGCTGAAGTCATGGCTAAAAGTCAAATAATCTCATCTGGCTTGTAAAAGCTGTTATCTGTCCAACTAGGCAAACCACAAAGTTCAAAGTCCAAACCTTCCAATCTCTCTGTTAGGAAAATTTCTTTCGAGCCGGATATGTATTTAAGTGGGTATATTTTTTTTAAATGAAAATAATTTTCTTTCATTTTAATCAAAAATTTTATTTTTACTTTTATTTTAGTTCCAATTTTTTTCTTTTCTTTTCGGGTTGGATATAGTATATCCGTGGTACCCAAAAAAATGTTCCTCCTCAGGCTTATTTGTGAATCTCAAATGGAATCAGATTATCACCCACGATCACCGAACCTGATTGTATTATATTGGACCATTATATTTATAGTAGTTATTTCTACTCTTATTTTAAAAAAAAAAGAAATTTGAGATCATTTGCTTCATAGATCATTTTTAAATTTTGATTCTTTTCTGGCAAAAATACTATTTTGAAAATTTCCGAGAGTATGAAAAGGACTCATTTTTTATGTGGATTCTGCTTTTGTTTTTGGCTCAAAGCCAATGGTGTTGCTTTAAGTTTCAAATTCAATCAAATACTTCACACTAATAAGTTTTAGTCTAGAAATTAGAAAGAATCTATTCCTGCTGCCCCTTAAAGCTAAAAGAGAGAAGAAGAAAAAAAAAAACGAATCTTTGATCCAGATGGTTAGAAGAATGTTATTGTTAGATTCATTATTTCTATTTTGCCCTTAATCCAAAATGACATAATTTGTAAATACCTCTTAGGTAGAGGAACAGTACATTCAAACAAATGAACAATGGTCAACCAACTTAACCTCCAATTTATCATGTAATTTAGTTTGGGAGGAACAGCATTGATCAACTTTTGTTAGATTATAAAATTAGCAAACTTCCTTGTGTCAGCGTCTTGTGCTTGAGGATTATTGTTTATTGAGCCAGATCGATAATATCGATTTATTTTATTTATTTGAATGAGACAGACGAGAAATGTACACCCAAAAAACAAAAAGAATATTATCAAGTTGATTGTAGTGTTGCTCTATTATAACTTTCCTTATCAAATTCAGAAACAATTTCGGTGTAATACGCTAATAACTGACACTTTGGTCAACCCTTAGCGGAGGATCAATCAAAACAAAAATATTACAATTTCAGTGTAATACGTTAATAACTGACATTTTGGTCAACCCTTGCTATTGGAGGATCAATCAAAACCAATTTTTCGAAGACAGCCTGCCTGTGACCTAGTTTACAATCAATCAGGGATAGGTGTCTTCTTTATGACTTTTCTGGGATGTTAACAACTAATAATAATAAGGGAGAAATTGTACTTATTAATGAAAAGATTGGTGAAATTAACGATGATTAATTTAGCAGTATAATCGTCCTCTATTATTATTATTATTTGTAACTTCTTAATTCTTGTCGTAACCTCTAAATTCTTGTCCACCCATTCAACTTCATCAAGCTAGGTAAACGGCAAACGCACTCTAATTTTTTTTTTGGTAGATAACGCACTCTAATTTTGTTTGTTTGTATTTGCTAATAATTTTGTATGTTGAACAAATGTTAAAGGGATGCGAGACTCTCCGTTTTAAGAATGAACTACTAATATCAAAGATTTACAAGATTATTCTAAAAAAAAAAAAAAGATTTACAAGACTTGGAGAGGAATTTACGAAGATTGTGCTCATAATGCATAAGAGCTTTAAGTAAATGGAACTAAATAACTCGTGATTCCATGGGGAGCGTAACGTCAAATTTCCGCGCATTGATTTGGATTCCTCTCCTCTTATGTTAGACGCGTGGGTGGTATATAAATATAAGAAAATTAAACATGATAACAACATCTTCTCATCAAATTGATTTAAGGTAGCAAAACATCTTTTCATAACAACACAGCACATCTTTTCATGATAAAAAGCAAAACATAATGACAAGAATACAAAGGAATTCAATACAAATTCACCCAACCTTTTCATCAAATATTTAGTATTCACGTTTAAACATGCCCAAAAACGTTACAACCCCAAATCACGAGGCTCAAAAAATAAACAATCATTTAAAGATAGCGTATTTTGCAATTTCAACAATGTTAGATATATTAATATAAACTTATTATTATAAATATCACTTATCAATTTAAGCTTTGAATTGTTTGGTTGAAAAATTGAACCTCACCCGTTATATTTTTCTAATATAAAAAAAATAAGTTAAAATCAAAACTAAATAAATAAATAGGCATATGCAGCATTCATGTTGCAGGCTTAAAATTGCTTTGAATTGACTCTTTAAAAACAAGTATATAAACCAAAATACCCGATGGGTGCAGCTCAGTTGGTAACTTGGCGCTGAGTTAGTGGGGTTGGATATGTGTTCGATTCCCGCTGAATGTATTCTTAGGGAGGGGGCTGAACCTTTAGCCATTACTGTTCCCCCGCACTCCGGATTAGTCTCATAGCCGGCTCAAAGAGTCGAAGCTCGTGGGGATACCGGAGGGAGTCAACTCGTCTCAAAGAGATAATTAGGGTTGGGTAACTCCAAAAAAAAAAATATATATATATAAACCAAAATAAAATTATATTATCCAAGTAAAGAACAGAGTAGTGGCGGATAGGGTAACTTGTGTGTTGCGACGATTTTATCCTCTATTCTCACTCAATTTGCCCGTGTGTTTTTGCCATTATCGCTCATTGTGATTTATTGTCTTTACATAATTCTATGTATTGCTCTCCTCCTCTATCTCTCTTTGTTTGTTTGACATTTTCTCATGTTTGTCTATGTATTGGATATTTAAAGATCTTTGAGTTCTTCAATCAATTTCCTTACATCATACTCTTTCCCAGGTTTGCCCCATGTTCTCGATTGATTATATGAAATATTGCCCTTTAATTTTTTTTTTTCTTGATTGACTTTCATGTCTCCTTTATAACGTGCAAGATCATTTTCTCGTGCTTGTCTTTCCTTACGTTTAGGTTGAATCAAATTAATATTAAGAGTGGAAAATTACCTGATTCAGCTCCTTCTATAATTTATTCACCTTAACTTTTACTTCACTTAAAAATCAAATTAATTTTTCACGTATTTATTATAAGGAGAATATGTTTTTTATGTTGTATGAGATAATTTATCTCATCCAATATATAAAACAGCGGGTGAGACTTGTGAGATTTTCAAACTAAAGGAAAAAAAAATCTTTTTCATGCAAGCATAATTCTATGTGGCATTATTTCTCAAATTCCTTCAAAAGTATATATATATATATATATATATATATATATATATATATATATAATTCTTTTTTGATCTAACGGTTATCAGATGAGGTGTCAAAGGATTCTAGCATAATAATTCTTTTTTGATCTAACAGCTATCAGATGAGGTGTCAAAGGATCCTACCTCTATATATATATATATATATATATATATATATATGGAAAAAGTGTGTATCATTTTAAAGAATGTAAAGTTGTATCATTTTAAGTGAGAGAAAGAGATAGATAAAGGAGGAGAGAGTGGACAAAAAAATATAAAGGTGTGGGTCCCACCTCTTTGCGAGAGTGAAAGGATATAAGTCGTGTCATTTAAAAGGATCAATATTTTTTTATATATATATATATATATATATATATATATATATATATATATATATATATATGACAGTTATATTTACTAGAGATGTCAAAACGGGTTGACACGAATACATCAACACTAACACGACACGAATTTTTATTCGTGTCAAAATCTTCAACACTGACACGACACGAATTTTTTGCGGGTTGACACGACACGAATAACACGCAAAATAGGGGTCAAAACGGTAATTGACAAAAAAATGGTTCAAAATTAAAAACAATAAAAAATAATAATAATAAAATTAAAATAAAATAACTAAAAAAAAATATGGGTCGACACGAACACGAATACGACACGAATTTTTTACGTGTCATTTTTCCTAACACGACACGAATTTTTTTACGAGTCAACCCGAACACGAATTTTCGTGTCGTGTCGCGGGTCGACCCACGTGTCATAACCTATATTGACACCCCTAATATTTACTACCAAAAAGTTTTACAACTCTTACTACTAAACTAATCACCGTTGATTTTTGTCAATCTATCGGTTATAATTTATTAGGTACACTTATTAATTAATTATTGATTCTCAATAAATTATAACCGTTAAATTGGCGAAAATCAATGGTAATTACTTTAGTAGTAAGAGTTGTAAAACTTTTTGGTAGTAAATATAATCATTCTCATATATATATATATGTGTGTGTATATTTTTCATATTTTTCAAAAAAATAAATTTGATTAATTGTGTATAATTCAAAAAATTTCATCTATATAATTTTATAATTCATTGTTACTGAAAAAGGTATTGAATAATTTTAAGATAGATTACAATGTGTACAATATTGCCTCTTCAATTTATTTATTTTGGGATCTGATCCTCCTTATTATTTGTATTTTAATTTTTAATTTTTAATTTTTTTATTAATCTATAAGGGTCACACTTTATAATCTTGACTTTGGCTTTATCCTCTCATAATATTTACATTATTATCAATTCATAATCGTCCTTTATTCTCGAACTTTTTTTTAAGCATGTCATAATTTTTTCAGGAAACAAAGGGGGAAAAATCAGCATTTATGTTGAAGCAAGCACAAGTGACCAACCAATTAACTCCGCAGTCTTGGAGTTAGGACAGGCATATTTAAGAGGGTAGTTGAAGGTCCATTCCCCGCACGCTGTAATAATATATTTCGCAAATGTTATGGATTTTGCAATTTTTGGAGAAAATTATGCAATTTTTTAACAAGATCTCTCAAATTATGATGTTTTCAAATACAATATATTAATCTAATACAGTAAGCCTTCTACCTCATTCAAATGGGATTTATTCCATGCCCCATCATATAATAAGACTATCATGAGTCGTCCCATACATATTTGAAAAAAAAACAGCCACAATTAAACTGTGACTAATTTCATAGCAGTCTCGCATTAGAGGCATGCATGACTAATCTTACAAAATTAGCCACGACATGTGTACTTTTTATTCAAACTAAATTCATAATCTCATCAATTTGCAACAGTGGCAATCTCGCATGAGAGCGTGCGAAATTAGTTCGAAATAAATTGGGTGTGAGACTTATTGTATTAGATTGGTATTATCTTTAAAAATGGCATCATTTAATATTTTTTTAAGAAAAAATTGCACCACTTTCATCGTTTTGCCCCATTTTTATTTAGTTCAAATAAATATTTCAGTATTCGGGAAATGCTGAAAACCCATCACAACACTTATTAAAATCAGAAAAAAATAATTGTTTCAAAAAAAATTAGAAAAAAGTAATCAACTTATTTTTATTTATTGCACCAATCTTTTATGATGAATGTCATTTAAATCCCTTTTTTTCGCGAGTGAAGAAAGGAAAAGGAAGAGGTTTCGTTTTTGTAAACCTTGGAAACCTACTAGAGAGACATAATGTAAATTAGCAATAAAATTTTCTTGATTAAAAAAGAAAAAATATTAATTACATAATGTAAAAGTTGGGGCACTTTAATTTGTGTTCATGATGATTTTCTTGTTCGTACAAAGTAAAAGCACCCACAAGACATGCATGCTCAAACAGAGAGGTCTTTAGGGTGAATATTTGTGATTATTCATTGAAAGTGGTGATTCATGGTGCATGTTAATGATTGCTAGGTTGTATACTCGTACATGCTTGAGTGCGTTTTGCTATAATGCCAAGTAGTTTAGGACAGTTTATATATGGCCATTAGCATTACACATGGCTGTTCTCCTTCCATAAGTTCTCATTTCAATAATAATTAAAAACATATGTGAAAAAAGGAAGACAAGTGTATGCCTTGTTGTTGATATATGATCGCGGATTCAATATATATGTAGTAAATGGTCGGGAAATATATATAAACTCTTTATTATAAAGAATTAATATTTTTTATATTGTAATAGATAATTTTATGTTTTATATATATATATATAAGTGTATGGGGATCCATGTGTGATCATATAAAAAAAAGAGAAAAAAATAGGTCACATATACTTTTATATATGTGTAGAAGATAATATTATCTCCTGCAACATATAAAATATTGATGCCTTATTTATAATAGCAATAATTCATTATGTGATTAATTTATAAAGATTATTATTATTTAATTATTTTTCTTTATAACAACACATTAGGTAATTCTTTCATTTTGAAAATAAAATAAAAAAATGGTTCATTTTTTTTGCAATCAATGTAGATCAGTTATCTACATTGAACCCAAAATAACGTAATTTTGGGGTGAAAATCAATGTATTTTTGTAATTATAATTTATTTTAGGATTGTAATAGTCTTTTTATTATAATTTTTCAATCTTTCAACCCAAAATGACGTCATTTTGGAAGTGAATATAAATAACTTATTTATATTCATTGTACAAACATTAAAGCCATAAAGAAATATAATGATTTTCAAATATCACTACATTTAGTTTTACGGAAAATTATTTTTGCATGCTACATGAGAAGAATTATCTCATATAGCAGAAACAATATCACAAGCGGGACCCACAGACAAGAGGAGAAAAAAACAAGATGAGACCCACCCATGTTTTGTGTATGTAGGAACTTGGCTTCTCTAATGTGAAATGAGAGAAATATAATCCTAATTTTATATAGAGGTTTATTTCGTTCAGTGCCCGTTTCCCCTTTGGAAACAGATGTTCAACCAATTTTGTGCACCCCATGATTAAATTATTTCTCTATCATAACAAAAGTTGAGTCATTTTGGTCAAATTAAAAAATTGAGAAAATAAATCTTGGCTATCAGGACTTGTATATTATGGCGGGGAAAATGTTAACCGATGAGATATAACTTGACAACTTTTACCAATCGGGGTTTGTAAATTATTTACGAACCTATTATTTAGGTGAAAACATTGTCGTATTAAATAATAGATTTTACGGGGAATGTACTAATGTATTTTTTTAAAAAAAAATGAGATATTGATTTGGACCTAACATATGCGAGATAGAGGTCAATACAATAAAGGCCCGTAAGACCCAAAAGCCACCAAGCTTGACCAACATGGAAACTCATCTATCCCGCTTATAAATCATGGGAATCTCGTTTGTTTGGCTAGTAAGCCAAAGTAACTTAACATGAAAGGAAACATCATAGTCAAGATCAGCAACTCAGACAACTTGGCCATCACGTGAAACCAATGAATGAATGGCAGCACCAGCTTGCCACTACGACTACAAAGACTAACATAGCCATAGGCTTTTAGACCAAGGAATAGCTTATGAAAGATCACCCTTCTCCACCAATGAAAATGAACACTACCCTATAAAAGGCGGCATGAAGTAAGGCATTCTACACTATAAATACAGAGGCATTCAGCCCAAGTATGATATCTCTCTTTGAATACTTGAACCATATTGAATACTTAACTGATTTGAGCATTGGAGTGCTTGTAGGTAAGCCCCCTTCCCCGGCGGGCGGTCTCCTCTAATCTGCCCAAACATCAAGCTGGTGGATCAGTCATCTTACTAAACTACCAAACGTCGTAGCAAGCATCCTTGCCATCAATCCTTCTCTTCATCAACATCCTTCACTCTCGACTATATGTGATTAGGCCTAGTCCAATATCTATTGAATTGATCATTGGCGTCATCTGTGGGGAACGATAAATTTTGATTGTTAAGAAAAGAATGGCTAAACACACCACAAGAAAGGAGGGGGTGAATTGTGTTTACTTCTAATGCAAGAAACAAAGAAATCAAACCCTTTTTTCAAAAAATCAAACCAAAACGAGATAGAACAGAATTTTAACCTTTCGCAACCCAAAAACAGTTTCAAAGCAATGCAAATAACAAGAACAGAGATATAATAGTGGTAATAAAAGAGAAAAAGGAAAGGAAGAAAAAACACCAAAATTTATCCTGATTCACTCTCAAACTATAATAACCCTAATATGTGAATTATGGATTTATACGCTGATTAATGATTTAATCATGATATAAATGGTCTAATAGTTTAAGAATCTAATTGGAGAAAATAAGGCATTTTTGGAAAAAGTGCAAATAGTGTGAGTTTTGGGATAAAATTGCTAGTAGGCAAAAGTTACCCGGAACTCTAAAATAATTGAATGGAACATTATGAAATAATTATAGTGAAAGTCTAAAATCAAGTTAGATAAAATAAATAGACAACTTAATTCAAGCAATGTGGAAAAATAGCCCTTTAGGATGGTAAGTGAGCCTAAGTGAGAAGAGTGGGATTTGTGCATAAGGGCATGTCTGGCCATTTATCGCTGGGGAGCTCGCTCGAGCATTCAATTTGCTCGCTGAGGGTTGCTCGCTTGAGCGACGAGCTCAGTGAGCAGCGCGAAAGTTTGAATGTCATATATGTGACTTAAGTGCAGCAACCAAATCCATTTCTTTCTTCACCAACTTGATACTTCTACCATTAATGACCATTTTTGGAGCTTCAAACCCTAGCTACCTTATCTCTCCATGAAAACGTTTGTGTTGGAAGCAAAGATGTATAGCCTTCCTCTTTCTTGAAAACCCTAAACTAAGAATCCATATCGATGCCTTGTGTGGTGAGAAAAAGAGAGAGGAAGTTGGTGGTTTTGTGGTGTTTAGGAGCAAAGGAGACTTGTTGGATATCATCCAAGGATAGAAGATTACTCCTAGCTTGGTTGTGAACTCATTTGAGGTAATAAAACCTCATTTGCTTTTAAGTTTCCATGTTGTTGATATTTAGGTTGTCATTTTAGATATTTTCATGGATGATGATGTAAGAGGCTTGTTTAGTCTTAGTTTCTTTGGAAAGTTAGAAATGAAATGAAATCATCATTTTGATATTATATGAGATTTTCAAAATTTTATGTATATATGGCTTAATGTTCTATAATGGATTGTTTGTTGACCACACTTATGAATTTGACAGGTCATCCTAGTGGAATCTAGTGTGTGGATCCTTTGGGAAGGCTTGTGGACACTTTGAAACTTAAAGTGAGTGCATTGTTAGGAAGCTACTAAAAGTAAGCTTTCGGACCTTGAGATTTATCTCGTATTTGTTCCACCATGCTCTGAAGAGGTAGTGGTTTATGTGGTATATGTAATTGTATAGATTTGATATGATGCATTTAATATATGTATGTGTATATAATGTGTTTTGCACTTGGTATGTATCAAGGATGTTTCTTCGTGTAATTCATAGAGTGTAGGTTCTTTGGCCAATAGAATTTATTATTATTGCGGCATGAGCATTCCGGGAATGTGTGTTGACCTGAGGGATGTCTTGGATAAGCATTATTTGTATAGTATGGATATGTATATGTTGTATTATATGATGGGGAAAACACTTCTCATGTTGCATAAGAAGTGTTTTCTCATGTTGTGACTCTTTGATTTGCGCGCAAAACTTTCTTTTTTTTCTTTTTTTTTCTTTTTCTTTTTTTAATAAGTGTGGGACCCACAACAAGTTGAGTCACAACATGAGAATTCAATTCTCATGCAACATGAGAAAATCAAAGCCCTTATATATACTGAGATATATATATATATATATATATATATATATATATATATATATCTTACCCCGCGTTATGAGGATTTCAAGTGCAGGTACCGATGGTGCAGGAGCATCACTGGGCATGAAGCCAGCCTAGTTGATATGTTCCATGCTAGTTGGATTGTCATTTTGTTATGTATATATATGTTTCATATGGTATCTTGGTATTTGGTGAGCTTAGGTGATGTCTATGCCACTTTTGCTACACTTAGATGTATTGATGTTGAGAGTATGTATATATTGATATAACTTATATATTCCTTTTGCCAAATGATCTATATTGCATATGTATTCATTTGGAGGATTGTAAATCATGATATGATGTATACTTTGGTATGTATATATGATGCAAGGGCTTATGGCCTATTATACCTTGTAATGTCTTGAAATGGGTACTAAATGCATAAATATAAAGATGTATTGTTGATCAAATTGAGAAAGGCAAAGTGGTCATATAATATAGGTTGGTAACTTGCATTATAAGTAATCAATGGATAATTATATTGTGTCTAGGAAAGAAGTGCAACTATGTGATATGGTTTGGGATGTAAGTGCACGCTAGTTTGTTGGGCTAGAGGTTGCCATTCCATGCCTTAATTAGGTACATAAGTGGGACAATTGATCCCAAGATTTGATTCAATAAACAAACATAACCATGCAAAAGTTTGGGTCAGTCTTGGAGGTCTTGATGAGTCTCCAATTTATTATATATTAAAGGTTAATACGAGCATGAAATTTATTTATAATTAATTAAAAGTTATGAGAGTTATAATTAAAGTACTATTTTATTCTCAGAAATATTCTAATAAAAATTCTTATATTATGCAGTAATTTTCAGCTCAATAAAAAGATATATTGGAGAGCTCAAGTGGATTTGTTTTGAATTTTTGAATCATATAATTAATTGAAGATCTTATTGAAGATTCTCTTGAATATTTTTTAGGAAATTGTTTCCTTTTTAATATAAAAGAGAATATTTTAAAGATTTGATTAAAGATATGATTGGAGATTATAGTTAAGATTTCATTGAAGATATTATGGGAAATTAAAAGATATGGTTTAAGATTTAATGCAAGATCACACAAGAAAATAAAAGATATGGTTTCTTCTATAAAAAGAGGGCTGACACATTCAAAAGGGAGAGCTTTCAAACAATTGGGAGAGAGAGAACTCTACAATGAGGAGAGAGAAACACGTTCTTCATGCTTTGGAGCATTAAGAGCGGGTGGAACTCACAAAGGCACTGGAAGAATTGAAGATTCAACTGCCATTGCACCAATGGAGTTTGGGAGATTTTCTTTACCTTCTTTTGTTTTTGATTTTGCTATGCTAGGCTAAATTTTTATGTAGTTAAGGATAGATGAAACCCAATTGAATTCTTATGTTTATGGATTAAATTGTCTCTGTACTTTTCCTTTTTATAATTGAATGAATTTATCTATGTTTAATGTTTTCTATGAGTTTGCTCATTGTAAATTAATTTAGGGGAATTGTATAACAATAGGGATGTTGGTGCATGAACCTTGATTTGATAAATTCGTCATAATCCTTGTGATCTAGGGATAGACATAAGATAATTATGCAATCTTTAGATTCTTTTTTTTAATGCATGTTTTCTCGGGGAACAACCGGAGAACTAGGATTCTTTCAAGATTATATAGAATTAAGGTAACAAAGGATTGAAGCTTAATTACTTTAGAGGAATCGATTGACATTATATTAAGGGCAGTTATATGATTGTTTAATCCATAACATAAGAAGGATATTAGGGGAAATCGAAACATTAACTACGCTCTTTCTTGATTTTCAAAATAAATTTCTTTTTAATAGCTCGTTTAAATTCTGAAATTGGATGCTACTACTTATTTTTATTTTCTATTCTCTTCATCTCAATCTTGGTTGTCCAACTAAACCGTGATTAGTGAACTAGTGATTGAAATTCAATCCTCGTGGGAATGATCTCGTACTCAGTACACTTTTATTATTTTTACGACCGGTGCACTTGCTGAAGTCGCAACAGGTCTCACTAGAGCGAGGGGTTCAGCGAGCCATTTAAACCCTTGACAGTGGCAAAATGTGAAATAGGGGAACCATCGCTTGCTTACTCGCTACAGCGAGCTAGTGAACGAGGGGTTGAGTGAAAACAGAGTATTGCTCGCTCATTGGCTCGCTTGATCAAGCGTGTGAGCGAAGAGGCATGGGACCAAGGCATTAGCTACTGCCTCTACAGTAACCTAATGAATAAAATTGCTCATTGCACTGCTCGCTCGAGCAAGCTGGGTAGCGAGAAAACCTAGATCACTCGCTGAACATCTCGCTTGGTGATGGGTAGTGTTAAATTTTGAAACTTAAGGAATAAAGCTGCGAGGGGCTAGGGAACATCATAGTAATGTCTAATAAAAGTTGTATGATATGTCTAAGCTAGGTCTAGATGTTTCGATACATACATTGTTATAATTATAGTTTTGGGTTAATTTTATACAATATGAAATTTTAATCAGAAATGAAAAATGTTTGAAAAAGTAAAAAGTTTAGCCGTACTTTAAATTAACTGTTGTGATTGCAACTGCGCTTAATATCATACACGATGTTAACATACCGGCAGTTGATGGGGTGTTACACAAACCACTAGATAGCTACATCCAGACCAAGATCAATCATCCACTATACTCAAAATTTTAAACCAATGCATGAGAAATCGATGTACAAATTTTTTTTACAAGAATCTTGATCAAGTCTTTAACCAATCTCAACCTATACCCCTATAGGATCACTATAATTCACAAAATTGAATTCCAGCAACAAACCAACATCAAAAAGATGTAGGGTCACTCCACTACATTCACAATTACAAAAGAAATCAATGAAAAAAATGAATAGAAGAGAATTATTGAGCTTATGTCTCAAGATATGCAAAAGAGCCTACATGGGGGTTTAATCTTTGAATTTTGGTAATCTGAGGTGTTTCTCTATTAATTCATGATTAGGTACCCTTGTTACATGTTTATATAGGAGTCCATTAGTTACATAGCCGTTTATAGTCGTTCGACTCATAAAATTTAAGTTTCACGTGCTAACAGATCAATATCTCGATATTTGTTAGGCTAATATCCAAATATCAATATCCCGATATGAACAATGCAATATCTTGATATCCATATCTTGATATGAACAATGCAATATCCCGATATTTCAATGACAACAAGCCTATTTTTTCCATTTTCGATCCAAATCAATTCTAAATGATTTCTAATGACTTCTAACACATGAATGAATGTTTCTAACATCAATTTAACATTATTCCACTTGTGAGTCATTGTATGTATGAATCAAGTATGTATGTCACTTATGCATGAGTTTATGGCTTCTAAATGCAATTTCAAGAGATATAGCTCCATAAACTCATTCTCTAAGTTCCTAAGACTCTAAATGCTATTTCAAATAGCGTAGGCTTATTTGAGTCTTTGTCTTCACTTGACTTCACCTTTGAGCCTTGTTGCTCCTTGAAAAGCTTTGACTTTGTTATTGACTTTTTTCATTTGAGTAGTCCATTCAATTTTGCATGTTGCTTGGTTTTCTAACACCATTTGGGACTTGTTGCACTGATCTCCAAGTTGTGCAAGCATGTTGAGTTAGATGATGCATTGTTGTCATCAAAACTTCAATATAATATTTTTTGAAACCTATGGTTCAACATCGACTCCTACTCCATACAAAATAAAAAATATAGTTGATACAAGAGCAAGATGAAAAAGTCTTAGACTGCATCAAAAAAAAAAAACAGGGAGGCTATACATCTCGCTAGAGAACAACTTCATCTAGAGCTCCAACTTCCCCTCAGCAAAATAACTCACCATCAATTCAACAATTGGCTGCAACAAATCAACAAATCCTGGAAGTCCTCAGGCAACATATTGTGCAAATTCGCAATCAATTATATAGATTAATCACACAAGTATGCAAGTGCACGCGTCACAAGTAATAAAGTGGATGTGTGAGTTCATGTATCATACCCACGGAGATTGAGTAAACCTACGATTATTTGTGAAGCAATAAGAGTAACAATAATATTTGAGGATTAATAACTAAGCTATTAAACAAAGATTAAACTAAGGTAAAGCTACTAATTAATTAAGAAAACACAATAAAAGATAGGTTTCAAATATTCAAAAGGTAGATTGGTATCAATTTCTCCAATATTGTAACTTCTCCGTAATGCAGTAACGATGCTATAACAATTATCCAATCAGTAATCAGAACACTCATGCATGCAAGGGCTCTCACCAACAATACATGTATACAAATCCCCATATCTCTATGCTTCATAGTTATAACTCCATTAAGTGCGAGTCTTTGTGATTTTATAGTGTGAATGATCTCTCTACCCACTTTAAACTAATTTTAATTAGCTAAACCATAATGTCTAATAATTGTCAAGGCTGTTCTATGTCTCTATAGCCCAAACCCCATGTCATTCTCAACTCTCTCTTGATGAGTTTACAAGTTTGAGATAATTTACACCTTTTTAAACAACTTAATGGAAAATTACATAGCAAAGTTTAGGTAAACAGATTACATCATAATACGGGTACTCTTTCTCCTAATCATGACAATTTAGCTCATGCTTGAATAACAAGAAACAACAAAGAATGATAAAGACTCCATAGAACAAAGATAAAATAAACAGAGACGTTGTTGTAACTTTGCTCTCGCAGCAACCGTGGGCTCCGGTACCATCTACTGTATCTCAGCCACCGGAGTAATGCAGGGATCAACTGGATTTAGTGATCTCTCTACTAAACCCTAGCCTCACCCTTTGCTTCATTAGATATCTCTCTACTCAGCCTCAAAATCCTCTAAGTGTTTCACCGCTTCCAATCTTTCTTTGGATGTGTGTAGGCTCTTCTTTTTATAGGCAATGTGGACTTGGGTTTCAAGTAGTTAATCGCTAACAATTAGCTTCTGAATAGGATGTATGTTTATCCCTTAATCTTGATTTGATCTTCTTGTTAGCTAAGATCTTGAAGAAATATGTGTCTATCTTGCATAACTTCTTGATTTGATCTTCTTGTTGGCTAAGATCTTGGGATTTGAAGTGATATATGCTTATCCTTTATCTTGCAGACTTTCTTGATCTGATCTTCTTGTTAGCTAAGATATTGGGATTTGAAGTGATATGTGTTTATCCTTTATCTTGCACACTTTCTTGATCCTGATTCAGTGTTGCAGCGTTCTTATCTTTTTGTTAGGATTTGAATTTCAAAAGTTAGTTATTTCTTGCACCAGCAACACATCGTTTCACTTAATTCCGATTGTTATAGCTCTGTTATTCAGAGCTACGGCTCTGACCTGCAACAAAAACAACAAAGATGGTAAATTGCTCTAGCACTCGAAATAACATGAAATATCAACACTTAGCACATTTTCAACCAAATCATAAAAAGATAAGATTAATGCTAATATCATGCAATTCTAAGGTAATTATGATATAATATGGCACCAAATAATGTTAATAAAGCCTAAAATTACCTTTCCACTAGAGAGTTAAGCTTGAGGAACAACAAAAAGGGATAATAGAATTAAAAAAAAATCATCACAGATTGATCATGAAAAACAGTCAATCATAGAAAAATTCGATGAAAATGAAGAAACCGAGAATGGGCCAGAGCAATCCTAAAAAGATCTTGGTTCGTCATGAAAAATGAAAAACAAAAAAAATGAAATTCCATAACCCCATGTTAGCTATGTTGTTAACCACCATGTAGATCAAAATTCCCATCAAAATCCAAGAACAATTTCCAAAGTGGCTCATCCCTTTACCTCAGAAATCATGGATTTGCCAATCATAAAGGATATAAAGATTACACACTGAAAATATAATGGTAATGGAGATCCATGATGGGACGTAAATTCGTTCCCATCTAGGCCCATTTTGATGGCAAAATACCACACGTTCCCTCATCTGATGAGCAACTTCAGCATGAAAATCACTTGTTTTACACATTTGTGATAAAAACACAGTGGGGGAACGTATGGTAACGTATTCTTTTAAAATACATTAAAAAGGAAACGGACTGAGACGCATTTAATGCACCTGCTCCACTCATTTAATGCCTCTGTACACTTTGCAGGAAACGTGGATATAAAGTCTTCTAAAAGCAGAGGCGGTGCACCACTCAAGCACCAGGAAACGTGAAAAGCAGAGAATCAAAAGTTCTCATTGGCCAAAGAAAAAAGCAAGGCATGGGGGGACTGCAGAAAACAGCTAATCATCAACAAATCATGTCACATCCAGCAATTTGCACAGCTTCTACACTCTATTGCCACCACCCTGTCCCTTCACGCAAGAACCCAGCTCCAAAGGATTTACAAGACTGCCACTCCTCTTCTCCCTATAAAAGGACGTCCCACACACAAAAACATCATCGAATCCTGGAGGAATTGAAGTCCTAAGGGAAGATATCACCTAGTAGTATTAGTAGCTTAGTTTTATTTTATTTAATTTGTAACTGTAATTAAGTGACAACCCCCCTTCTCTTCTCTGTATCAACCCCTAAGACTCATCACGAGCATCAAACCATCCTTCTCCATTTTTTGTTTCTGTGTAAACTGTCTTTTAATTTAATATAAGTGTTTTTCTCTTCATTCCATTCGTTATCTCTAAACTTAATCTCAGGTTTATGGGATTTTAGTTCGGAATAATTTTGTTTAAAATATCAGCCATGAGCTGAACTATCTGTGGGACGGATAAACTGCAACATTTTTAAAGAATTATTTTCGAAACTCTGGACTGAAGCTTTTTGTATTTCTTTGGCTAAGTAAGCCATATTCATTGTGTATCAATGGAAATTAAACACATACTGAGAAAGGAACTTGCATAAGGAAGGGATTTCAGACAGCTTAGCCATTAGGGGCAGGTAGTGTCATGGCAAAAACACTATTGGTCACCTTAGGAATAAGGGGTCGCTTCGTCCACTTTAAGGTTCTGTACTGAGTACCTGTTGGAGTCAAGGGAGCCGTAGGAATATGGAAACTTGTGAGCCATCTAGTCCATGAGCTGAGGAATCAGAGTTGGCAGATAAGAAACTAGGACAAAGCCAAAAAGTGCTAGGTCTTGAGCAGAGAAAATAACTATTTAAGAGTGGAGCAGTGAAACCCTTCCTTCTGTTAAACTGTTTTAAAACCATCACCCTGTTGTCTCTTGATTATAGTTATTTCTGTTTAGTAGTTTTACTTTATTTAATCTTGTATCTATCAAACTCCAATGCTTATTATCTCACCTTCTTCTAAACAGGAAGGACCACATACATAACGCAGCGAGTAATTGTTTGCCATCAGATTGAACCTACTGTTCCTGAGGAACGTTGTCAAGACAGTAGGGAACGTTTGACCAGACAGTTCATTTACTAACTTTTCTTCTCATTTTCATTCTTTACAAAACAGTGTAAGACAATATTCATAGTTCTATCCTCGTGGGAACAATAATCTGGGCATTAATACACCCAATATTACTTGATGTGTGCACTTGCACACTTGGGTTGGAAGTGAGGGAACGAATCTGTGTTCTATAAGAATAGAGAAACGTCCTCAATCAGAACTTATATTTTTCCACCATCAGCAAACCACCCAACAAGTTTTTGGCGCCGTTGCCGGGGATAACAACACTAAAGTCTGTTCTTATTTACTGTTTTTAGTACATACACTGTATATTTGACTTTACTTTTATTTTATTGTCACTAAACCTGCTGATTATATAACTTGTGTTTATCGTTTATGAGTGAAGAGTTTGAAACAAACTCTGACCACTCTATTGAAGTACATGAGTTTCTCTTTGATCCCGAACCAGAACGTACACTTCATAGAAGAAGAACAAATCTCAGGGAAGAAATTCTTGAAAACATGGCTGATCATAACAATAATGAAGATATTCCTCCTGAACAAAATTTTAGAACTTTGGCTGCTCCTTTCAGGAACAGACCAGATAGGGGAGTAATCCTCCCTCTTGTAGCACCCAATTTTGAACTGAAACCTATCATGTTTAACATGATTAGGGAAGCAGGGGTCTTCAACGGACTCCCTGCAGAAGATCCTTACACACACTTCACAACATTTCAAGATATTTGTGATAATTTCAATGCTAAGGGTGTGAAAGAGGAGAGTATGAGAATGAGGTTGTTCCCTCACTCCTTGGGCTTGAAAACAAAAACATGGATGAAAACTCTCACCCCTGGTTCAATACACTCATGGGAGGAACTCTCTAACAAGTTCATAGTGAGGTTTCTCCCTATGTCTCGACAAGCTGATGTAAAAGCAGAAATCTCTAACTTCAGGATGTTTTATGGAGAAAATCTCTATGAAGCATGGGCGAGATACAAGGACATCATCAGAAAATGTCCAAACCATGGGGTGGAGAGTTGGGGAGTGCTACAATCTTTCTATAAAGGACTTGACCATACTTCTCAATCTCATTTAGATTTTGCTGCAGGAGGATTTTTTTTACAAGAACGCTTGAATCAAGGTGTTAAATCATTGAAGGAACTGCTGAAAGATGTCTCCAATGGCCAACAGACAGAGTGAACCCAGTAAGGAAGCCAGACATGCTAGAATTGGATAAACAAACTGCCATGGAAGCCCAGCTGGCATCACTCATAAATGAAGTGAAGAACCTGAAGCCTGACCAAGAAGCACCAAGGATGGAAGTCTTGCAACTCACAACAGCTGAAACTGAACCGTGTTCAGCTTGTGGTGACCTTCATGACTCAACAGATTGGCCATCCACTGCATTGGTGTGTTATGCAGAAAATTTTGGCAACAGGAACTTCACCAGAGACAATCAACAAGCAGGACGCAGTACCAATTCAAATCCTGGAGGAACTATCACCAAACATCAAAACCATAACCCCCAATGGAGGCCACCCATGAACCAAAGACCATTCAACACTCAACAGCAGCAGCATCAGCAAGGCAGCAGCAGTGGAACGTTTGAACCAAGAAGAAACAATTACGTTCCGTTCCACAGAGATGACCAACACATAAACATCCTGGAAAATTATGTCAAGGAATATGTCACCAGGAATTATGCATTGGTCAGGAACATTGAGTCCCATCTGGGACAGATTCCTGCCAATCTTCAAACAAGAACACCAGGATCACTACCAGGGGACACTGAAGTCCTGTCAACCACTTCTGAAACCACTTGAGAGGTGAATTCCATGTCTAGCTAAAGATATTAAACTAAGCGTTGACTGGGAGGCAACCCAGTGGATACATTTGCTCTGACAAAGAGCAAAGTTTTGAGGTGGTTACTCTTAACCACATAGCTCCCAAAAAGGAGGGAATGTCTGATGTTCCACTCCAAAAGTCCAAATAAGGTACGTCCCGTTCCAGGAACGTAGTTTTGGGGTGGTCCCTGACCACTCAATCCCAAAAAAAAAAAAAAAAAAATATTTCATTTATATATTTTTTATAAATTGTTATAAATAATTAGTAATGCCTTACATTCCCTTTCCCTTCATTAGATTAGATCCATAGTAATTAGTCAGCACCTTTGTATATTTTCTTTTCTTTTCTTTTTAGTTATTTATTTAGTTAGGAAAAGACAAAGGGAACGTTCCCTGGGTTAGGAGAGGGACACCTGTCCCTGCTGAGCCACTCAAAAGATACGCAGCCAAATCAGATTTGCGTTCATTGCAAATCTTGAAAACGTGCTGAGAAAAAGCAACCGTCTCCTCAACCATTAAGACAAGTGCACCCTTTTCTCTTCCTTCTCTCCTACGTTTTGACATAAATCGTTCCATCTCCTCACACTCACCATCATCAGTTACTGGTCACTAACTACTGACCATTTGTTCTGTAACGTCTCCATTCCACTACCTTTTCAACCTCCTGTCCTCAACCTCCACGTCCCAGAAAACCATTCATTTTCTCCTCCATTGTCTATTTAAACTCAGCCTCTCCTTTCTTCAAGTTTTACTACTTCCATTCAACTCAGAACTTTTTTTTCTCCTCTGTATTGTGCCCTAACCCCCTTTCTGCTAAAAACATGACTAAGCTATCAGTAAAGGTGACTCCGGTGGCCAGCCGTAGCCAAGAACTTGAGCTCACTGAACCCATCATCCATCTGTACCTAGAAAGGAACATATCCCTACAGCAGGACAAACTGGTTCTGCCTCCATTTGTGAAGAAAACTCTGACCAAGCTTCAATGGCTTCATTTTGCCACTGATGACCGAGAAATGAATGTCTCCATGGTAGGAATGTTTCTATACCAGACGAGGAGGCTGCCTAAGGAGGACGTCACTGATATAGTCACAGTGAGGGGAAAGCAAGTGTCATTCTCCCCCACTGCTATCAAAGAAGTACTCTACCTACCCACCGTCCCCAACTGTCCGTACCAAGGGTACTTGGATAGTAAAGAAGTCTCCAAATTTCTGGGGGACCTGAAGAAAACAGTAGCCATCAGCAACCCTGTCTACTACAAAGGGTCCCTCTGCAAAGGAAGCATGAAGGACGTAGCCAGATTCTGGGCATTATTTGCCAATTCCAACATCACTCCCTCCACTCATGAAGCCTCTTCCAGTTGGGCACTTCAAGTCCAAATATACTGCATCATGAAGAACACTCCTTTTGATGCAGTACCCCTCATTTACAACAGCTTGAAGAGGGAAATAAGAAAGACCATAGTT